>NC_091133.1:125083221-125383221 GCF_040183065.1 Periplaneta americana
TTTTTAAATACAATGAAACTTTTTCTGTCCGTTGACAACTGTGATACAATGCTTTGAGCAAAGTTTGAGGCATCAGAACTTCATAGTGTTTAAATTAAAAATATTTAAATTTATCGTATTTTCATAAAATTAGCAACTTTAAACTGTTGTGGCTCCGAAACCCATTCACCCAATGATCAAAATCATGGTTTATTTTGATGCTGAAAAGTTAAAGTTTATATTGACATGTAAACAGTTTTTCTTACTTTTTATGGAAATGGAGAAATTTTGATTTTTCTTCATTAAGACGCCTTTGCCCACGAAAAAATATTTTTAAAATACATGGTTAGATTCCGCATTGAAAGTACAAATAAACACATATTTTTTTACTGGTGCACCGTTGATAAGAAAATATTGAAAATATCAAATAAAGAAAATAAATAGTACGCGCGTGAACTAACCAGCTGACTGTGAGGCGGGATTTAGCCCAGACAAGCAAGGCCAGGAGACAAACATGTGATGTTTCGTGTAGTAGCGCATAGCTGGGCTAGCTTTATCACAAGTTTTCATAAACACAGGAGTAAAATGACGCCCAACGCTCGCTTATCTTCAGCTCTCGGCCAGTGCTTTCTGTACTGGGCCGTTCGAGTCCAGGCGTGTGAATATAATTTATTTAATACCCTCGAAACTTATTGCCGAGACACTAAGCAAACAATGCCGAATCCCTCTTAATAATGCAAGTTTTTTCCCAATTTTTTTCACATTTTTACAAATGGGCAAAAAGCCTAAAAGTAAGTAAAATCAGATTATCAGTCTCCCTATATACAATATAAATAATAAGTATTACTTCTTATCATAACCTACCAAATGTCAGCTTCAAAATGAGCTCCCGTTCAATGTTCTGCAGTAACTGGTTCCAGAGTTCTGAGCGCTGAAAGAGGCTTGTTTTTATAAAATACGCTAAATTTGTCGCTCAATAGTACGAAAACCGTTTGACTTTCGATAGTATGTTTTTGAAAATGCACTCTCCTCAGCACCTTGTATAAATAGGGAAAAAATTATAGTATTAAAAAAATGCGAGGTTTTTTACTGATCGATTTCATATGGAATAGCCCATATGTAGGTTGTAATGTAAAATTAGGTTCACTTATTAATTAGGTTATTTTATGTATTATTATTAATTGTAATTATTGTGTATACTTGTGTTGTGTATTCTTATTGTATTGTCTATATAATTGTATTGTGGATTGTAATTTTATTGTGTGTTTTTTATATTGTGTATACCACTGCCACCGGATGCTTGCCCACTTGCAGTGCAAATAAATACAGGGACATCATTTTATTTTTACTAACATTTTTAATATTAACCTGGCTACACCTTTGGATTAACGGTTTAGAGCCGGAAACACCGTTTGAAACCCCCTTCCACGATTCAAGTTCGATGATTCTGGCGTAAAATATAAACAAATCACTTTACTAAGTGTAGGAGGGAAGAAAAGTAGTTCATCCATTTACGTAAATTAGGAAATATCGTAATTTTGAATTTGATAATTTTCATTAGTTTTTGTTTAATCAAAGTACAGTACAGTTTATCAATAAGTGATTTTACTCACGAACGGAGTTATCCATGCGAACGTATTCATTATGCAGTGTATATTACACTGTCTACATCACATTAGCGTACAATATAGAGAATGAAATTAAATTGAAAAATAATCATAATATGGATATTTAAACACATTTTTTAAAATGGTGTCCGTTCATTTCGATACAGACTTGAGTTCTTTTGTGCATATTATCGCACTATAGACTATTGCATCTAATTCCAATTACCAGTTTCGTCCTTCGTACTAGTAACTCACGTTGAAATAATTCTATACCTATTATATAAAAGAGTACCTTACGTACTGTAAATTCAATCTTCACTTCTGCCCGACCCGCACAGATAAAATTACTCAGACATGCTATCTATTGTCCGTCCAAGTGGTTATGTTGCAGAATCGTAGAAAGTGGGGAAATCACGTGACGGTTAATTACTTTTATTTAAGTTATTTTAAACAGTGAGGGAAATCGTGATGCGACGTAGGCAAACGGACGACAGTACCTGTGCGAAAATATGATTCAATATTGAAAGCTCTTTCGTCACTGGAAAACGCGAACATATTTTTAGAACGTACTATACTCACTAACTCAATACTGTTTGTGTTTACTACGACCTTAAGGCGACTTTGACTGTATACGCTTGGTTCTGTGAGGAGAACAGTTGGAAGTTCACTAGTAGAGGGGGTGGGAGTGAAGTACATTCAAAAACTCAGTACAATAAAAATTGAAGTAAAAATAAAATGATGTCCCTGTACATACATACATACAAGTTATATCCACAGATCCATCTACTGACAAATCAGTTGAGCTTAATTTAGAATACTATCGCTAATATTGGGCTATTACGAAACCACTTAACTTTCCCCCTATGAAGACAATTTAAAAAATGCACAAAAATAAGAAAAAAAAAACATTTTATTACTAATAACTGTGTAATTCTATAACATACATATTACAGGACTATTAGATGTAATTCAGACTTTTACATGAAGTGTAATACTTATTGTACTATGCTCGCATTAATCAAACATTGGCGTACGCCTAACTATGGTTCCATTATTAATATTCAAATGCTTTCGTCGAGCTTCTTGTCTGTACAGATCCCATTAGCTTGTAAGCTCTCCGTTTCAAATAAGGAAGCGTTGTTCAGGTCTGTTTGGAAAGAATTCAAGAAAGAATGACACGTGCTCGGAACATAGCGAGTCGTATGGGGCTCTGGAAAGAACGCCATAACATTCTTGTGTCCGTGCTGTGCATTGTAAATGTGTTATTCTACAAATTAATAGATTGTACATCACATTTGTCTTGCTTTCTAACAACATACAAAATGGAATTTATAAAACGTTACAAACTTGAATTTTAAGTCAATTTTTCTACTATTCCTTTACTGTTTACATTTGTTTTTAAATCTTTTGTATTGCCCCTACTATTATACAGGGACATCACTTTATTTTTACCAACATTTTTAACATTAACCTGGCTATACTCGGAAACACTGTTGCCCCCTTCCATTACAGGAGTTTGATGTTACTAGTGCGATATGTAAACAAATCATTTTACTAGGTATAGGAGGAGAGAAAAGTAGTATATCCATTTATGTTGTAGGGAATTACGATATTACGATTTTCAGTTTGATCATCACTTTTACGGAATTTATCAAAATACAGTAGAGCAGTAACATTTTTTTTCAAAAACTCAACTTTTCAGGCGGCTATGTTCGTTATGTAATGTCTACTTTATTTAGCATATTAATTATTGATGTTAACATACAATATAGAGAGAGTGCATTTAAATTGAGGGGGTCATAAGTAAAGGGCTGTAAGTGCACTTAAGTTACTTTTGAGAAAATGGGGTCTACATATTTAAGCTTTCGTAAAATCGGTGAATTTTTTTTATTTAAATTTTAATGTGTGATGCGATTAAAATATCCCTTTGCCACTAAAATTTTAGATACTTTCGCTTACACTGGATGCACTTAACTCATGTTATTACAAATGTCACTAGCATTCCTTTGCTTCTAGCCACCTCAATTCAAAAAAAGCTAATCTGAATTTTTAAACAAGTTGCTGAAAATGGTTGCCGTTCATTACAATGCAGGCTTCAATTCAGTACGCATATTATTAAAAACATTTTGAAGCATAACTTATTCTCTGAAATTGAATTGATCGTTTCTTGAATATAATTTTTAATACGATATTATTAATATAGGTTCTTTCTTCTATAGAAAACGCAATCATATTTATGAAACACACTATACACTGCAGTGTTTACTTCACTGCTTGAAGACTTCGAATGCAACAGCGGCCGTAAGTTTGTGTGTCTGACGGGAGCAAGGACATTAGTGAAGGGGTGAGAGTGAAGTACATTCAGAAATACAGGTACAATAAAAATGCAAGTAAAAATAAAATGATGTCCCTGTATATTGCCCTTCAAGATTTTCGTTATTCGTTAGTTATAAGTCATTACTTGTGTTATTATTTTAATTATTGTACTTGTTCCTGAATCACGTATGTAACTTGTAACCGTATATCATTGCTTGTAATATCCTTTTATTACTCTTAACTGTTCCATTGTTCATGAATTAAGTATTAATTTGAAAGTGAAAGTCAAACTTTGTTATATTAATGTACTATTGATTATCTTTTTTAGGTCGTGTATTTACTCTGAAACGCTTAGACATTCTTGTATATCTTTTGCATTGATTATTCCTCAAACATCTTATTAATCTTTAACAGGATCCGTTCTTTTATTAAGGTGCATTCTTCTACATAATTCATGTGAATTGTAACTGTGATCACAATTTTATATTATAATTTTACTATTGTTTTTTTGTTATAAAATGTGTATTTTGATGCCAACTATAACTCTAATATAACCTCAGGGTGAAATAGGGTTTATTAAATTGGATAATAAAAAAAAAACTTGACGTTCATAGAAGAATTTTGATTTCATAGCTAAACGTTGGATAAAAAGCTTTAAAAGTTATTAGAGGTGAGCTCTAATCTAAGTTCAGTTATTTTTTAGAAATCTTTGAACAAAATAATTGAAGAGTTATTTAAGATAGAATTATATTAAAATAACTTTAGAGTGAAATTTGTAGCTGAAATAGATTTAAATCGACTTGATAGTTAATGAAAAATAATATTTTCTAATACTGTACTGAGTTCACCACTGTGGAATAACGGTTAGCATGTCTAACCGTGAAACGGGGGGCCTGGGTTCGAATCCTAGTTGGGACAAGTCACCTGGTTCAGTTCTTCCTGAGGTTTACCCTCAACCAATTGAAGTAGAATTGCTGGGTAACTTTCGGCTTTGGACTTCGGACTCATTTCGCCTTCATAACTACACTTCTCTTTCATCATCATCTCCGTTTCTTTCCTATATTTCGGACCACCGAACCTTGACCCTGTGTTATGTGGTCATTAGTTGCTAGTGGTAGTGCTATGTATCGTGGGCTCTTTTCTGGGATCATGGTAGCTCGGTATAGCGGATGAGGTCGACGCAGAAAGGTAAAGTAATTCGGTAGGCTGTAGGGCGAGTTCGGAGGCAGCCCATAGGGAAATCTGTAGCGCTGGGAGCCTTAGTGCAAGCATACCATTCCATTCCGAGTAGTAGAATGAGCCCATCCAAGCGGCCTACTAGCGAGGGCAGTCCCCATCCCGTGCCCCTTCTCTCAAGATAATAAGAAAGTCTATGACATATTCCTGAAACTCTTTTTTTTTTGTGTGTGTGTGCACAATTTGGATTTCTTGATCTTATAATGACAATAAAAACCAATGCACTCGAAATAGTTGAAGTTCGTGGTGGTTTTGTTCGTCATCACAACATTGTGTTGCTAGGAGATTTTTTTTATCATTTTTCATTTGTCATTTGTTATTTGGAGTGTTGTACTTGTAAATACGCCTTGAATTTTGAGAATTTGAAAGAAGTTTATACTGTTTTTGGGGTAAAGAAGATGGAGTGTCAAGTGGAAAAAAATGAACACTTCCAACATATTCTTCTGTTGAGTTTGATACAGGAGCAAAGGCAGAGGAGGTGGCTCGAAACATTTCTGTCATGCATGAGGAGAATGCCAGCGGAGAAAACACTGCAAGAAAATGGTCTGTGGTCTGTCGTTTCAACACACAACACCCCATACAAAAGTTTGTGTTCCAGAAGGTGATGTTATGAGTCTGGTGGAAAAAAGAAGATGCCGTGTAACATGAATTTTTTCCCAGGAATGCTGACTTTTATTGTAAACAACTCACATTCCTTGCGGACACAATTCAAGAAAAACGACCGGGAAGACTGCACCAAGTGATGCTGCAACACGACAATGCACGCCCGGACTGGTCGATTGGTTGATTGATTGATTGATTGATTTATTTATTTATTTATTTATTTATTTATTTATTTATTTATTTATTTATTTATTTATTTATTTATTTATTTATTTATTTATTTATTTATTTATTTATTTATTTATTTATTTATTTATTTATTTATTTATTTATTTATTATTCTATACATGGTCATATACGTGGATGTACACGTCAATTACATAATAAATAAAAAACACAATAAAATTAAAAACACTACAAGTTAAAATACGTTTAAAATAAATAATATAATCAACTTGTGATTTAAGAATTCTTTTACTGCATAAAATGTTTGATCACTTAAAATCTGTTTAACTTTCACTTTAAATTTTTCATAAGGTAAAGTTTGTATCTGCAATGGTAATTTATTAAAAAAACACAATGCCAGTATGGGCAGGCGATTTTTCATATTTCACAAGTCTATGATTTTTTATTGAGAACAGATGTGCATTTCGTGTATTATAATTATGACGATCTAGATTCTTATTGTATTTATTCTCATTCTGTTTCAGGAAAATTAGGCATTTGTAAATATAAATGGATGGGAATGTTAAAATTTTATATTGCTTAAAATAAGGTTAGCATGAGTCAAAACTCTTTAATTTAAAATTGGATCGTATAATTCTTTTTTGTGCAATAAATATCCTATTAACATTGGTAGAGTTACCCCATAAGAAAACGGCATAACTGAGATATGCAAGTGAATAGTAAATTGAAATCAATATTTTGGTTAATTTCAAGGGAAAAATTCTTCCGGGGCCGGGTATCGATCCCGGGACCTCTGGTTGAACGTACCAGCGCTCTGCCAACTGAGCTACCCGGGAACTTCACCCGACACCGTCTCAACTTTTCCCTTTATATCCACACAACTCGCGTGGGCTGACGAAACGCCAGAGACCCACATCGAGTGCACACAATCTCTGTGTGACTTGGAATTGTGGTTTTCTGTTAACGTACGTTCAACCAGAGGTCCCGGAATCGATACACGGCCCCGGAACAATTTTTCCCTTGAAATGATTCAAATCTGCTTTACAGGGAGCTTTACCTGAAAGACTAGATTTGCACAATATTTTGGTGTTTAGTATATCTCTCAGTTGCAAAATAGCAAAATTAGCAGAACAAAGTTTTTTAGCAATAAAATCAGAATGCTCGTTCCAAGTCAATAATTATACCAAGAAATTTAGTTCTCTGCTAACATGACAAAATCAGCTATCCAGGAGCTTGGTTGAGAGGTGATTCCACATCCCCCATACTCTCCCGATCTTGCGTTCTCACATTTCCACCTTTTCCGTTCTCTATCCAACAATCTTCAAGGGAACTCCTTTGATAACAAAGATGCTTCACAAACTTGGCTTGACGACTTCTTTAAATCGAAACCAACGGATTTCCTAAGACGCAAAATCGAAAAACTACCCTAACGTTGACAGAGAGTCAGAGATAATTTGTAGGAGAATATATTACTGATTGATTTCTCTCGTATATTCTTCTCAAATAAAAACTTTTATCACACCGAACTTTTGCACCAGCCCATTACTATTTGAAAGTGCAGCCAGTCAAGACGATATGTCACAGAGACTTCGTGGCCGAGTTGAAGGGGATTTGACTTTACAAGTTCGTTAGAATGCATGTAGTACAATTCTAAGTTTAATGTACATTTCTGCTTTATATGGGTAACCATAAAACCTGCAGCATGAAACTCCTTGGAAGTGTACACCCTTATTCACTAATGAATCCGTGTTCCCGATAGTATGCCCATATTTGCTGGTAGCGGGACGGGCGATCTTTGTAGTAATAGGACTAAATAGCTGCACGATTAGACGGAATGGAATAATTAAAATGTACCTGCTGCGGCTGTAAAGATGTAAGCAGTTCACTCCTTAGACATTGCGTACGCAGAAATATAAAATAAACCTTTTACGGCTTAGACTTTAGGTACTCTAACGTGAAATTATATTGGAATTATTTATTTTAAATGTCCATTTTAATAGAAAAAGGAGCATCTTCTGCGGACCTCTGGAAAAAGGATTAAGGAAGAGACTAGTGAAGTGCTTTGTATGGAGTGTGGCATTGTATGAAGCAGAAACATGGGCATTACGACGAAGTGAAGAGAAGCAAATAGAAGCATTTCAAATGTGGATATGGAGAAGAATGGAACGTGTGAAGTGGACAGACTTACTTACTTACTGGCTTTTAAAGAATCCGGAGGTTCATTGCCGCCCTCACATAAGCCCGCCATTGGTGAAGTGGACAGACAGAATAAGAAATGAAACTTTGTTGGAAAGAGTGGATGAAGAAAGAATGATGCTCAAACTGATCAGGAAGAGATAAAGAAATTTATTTATTTAGCTAATTATTTATTTATTTACTTATTTATTTACTTATGTATTTATTTATTTGTGTATTTATGTATTTATTTATTTATAAATTTATGTATTTATGTATTTATTTATCTATCTATCTATCTATCTATCTATCTATCTATCTATCTATCTATCTATCTATCTATCTATCTATCTATCTATCTATCTATCTATCTATCTATCTATCTATCTATCTATCTATCTATCTATCTATCTATCTATCTATCTATCTATCTATCTATCTACCTACCTACCTACCTACCTACCTACCTACCTACCTACCTACCTACCTATCTACCTATCTACCTATCTACCTATCTACCTATCTACCTATCTATCTATCTACCTATCTATCTATCTACCTATCTATCTATCTATCTATCTATCTATCTATCTATCTATCTATCTATCTATCTATCTATCTATCTATCTATCTATCTATCTATCTATCTATCTATCTATCTATCTATCTATCTATCTATCTATCTATCTATCTATCTATCTATCTATCTATCTATCTATCTATCTATCTATCTATCTATCTATCTATCTATCTATCTATCTATCTATCTATCTACCTACCTACCTATTAATTAATTTATTTATTTATTTATTTATTTATTTATTTATTTATTTATTTATTCTGGCAGAGTTAAGGCTATGAGGCCTTCTCTTCCACACTACCAGAAGTGATACATAATGAAACAATGACAAAAATTGTTGTTGTTTTCTAATGCCAGCCGTTTGACAATAAAGTCATTTGACCTCTTGCACTCCAATATTTTTCAAAGATATTATCATGGTCAGCCACTGAAGCACAGATTTTGAGGTGTTCCAAATCCATTTCTTGGTTTGGGTTGCGCAATGGGCAGTTAGGGGCCAATTCATAACCTAATTCTACTTTATGATAGGCCTAAATGACAATTTATATACATGCAGAATAACCTATAAAAATCGGCTAACACTCACAAATCAATTTCATGTAAAAGTATGTAATTCTTAATGTAAATTGATTAACCGTTCGGCAATCCCTGACATGCCGAGATAAGGAGTTCCATAGGCAACAAACTGACATGGTGAAAGAAGATGAATAGAAAGAGGTACGGTGATGAGGAATGGATAATAAGGCCTGATGTTGATTCCGTAACGTTGTAAGATATTCAAAGCGAGTTCTCAGATATTTTGGAGTAGAATTGAATAATATTCTAAACAGAACAGATAAGGAATGTGCTATTCTACGTTCCTTTGGACCCATGAAATAACTTCAGAAGATGGCGATATATGGTCAAATTTACGAGTATTGCAGATGAAGCGGACACACACATTATGAACACGTTGTAGTCTTTCAACTAAATTGACGGTTATATTTTGGGTCATAAAATTATAACAATTAACACTTAAAATTCGGATATATCTGAGTATAAATTATTACCCTAAATTCGGTGACATTCCGAGAACGAATTTTGTTCGGAGACAAAAAACAAAATTCGAGGACTGTCCCTTGAAAACGGAGATGTCTGGTAATCTCAGTCTAAATTATCAGTGACGATCAACATCTAGATAAGGAATAATTGCAAACTAATTTCTAGAAGCATTCTTTATCGCTAGCCGATTGAACAGGGATGATTTGATGCGAAGGTATGGGAGGTGGTAAAGTTCCACCCTATTGTTTATTTCGGGATTTTTCTTACCTGGAATTCAGTTTAGTGCTATTACCACTACTACTATTACTAACAACAGCAATATTAATAATAGTAATAATAATAATAATAATAATAATAATAATAATAATAATAATAATCATGATGATGATAATGATAAATAATGTAACTTTATTACTGAACTCAACAACAATGTAATTTTATTATCTCAACAATAGGATTTGCTCTCCACACAATAACACAGTATCCATTAGTGCACTCCACAGACGACAATGACAATTTTACTTGGACTATTACGAACAACAATGAACTGTTAATCTTAACTAATATTCACAAAGCACTATTTACAACACAGAACTGTCAGTTCTCAGTTCACAGCTCGTTTGTCTTGGCTAGTTCTTCTAGCTCAGTCACTCGCGTTCACAGAATCTCGAACCATAGATCTTCAGAGACGATCCGCTGCACTTCGAACTCAGGTCCCCCAACTGCGGTCCACTGCACTCGAACTCCGGGCTTCAGGCTCCACAGTTACGGACACAACTCAAGTCGCGCTCTGGTCTCGAAGCTGGCTTGCTGTCCACTGACTTACTCTCTGACTGACTGACTGAATGACTGACTCGCGTTCATTTGCGCGTTGTATTTATAATTCACACCACAGTTGCGAGAAAGTACGAGTTCTCGATATTTCGACGCGTGTGTCCATTCTCGAATCATCCGGATATCTCTTCTCTCTGCCGCGGTCGCTCTTTCCCCTTTCTCCCCACAGCACATGCCCCAGGAAGCAGATGCGCGCGCAACCTCCGCGCCGGCCGAAATACGGCCGACCTTGCACTTCCTTCTGCTGGTCGTGAGATCGAACCTCACGTGGCTGTCACAATAATAATAGTAGTAATATTAATAATAATCATCATCATCATCAGCCACATGGCTTAAGCTTTGTTTGGCTCGTTCCGGTCTCATGAAGTATATAAATTTTAAAATTGTTGAAGTCATCTTTTCCTGTATCTACCTATGTTTCGTTAACCGGTTGGTCTGTAGTCGAATATTAATTTAGGAACACGGTCTTGAGTCATTCTTTCAACGTGTTGCTTCCATTTATTCCTATATTCTATGAGTTTTTCAATTAAATTGAATATATTCAGTCCTAGTCTGATGTCTTCATTGCGTTTCTTGTCTAAGAGAGTATAACCTGCTATAGGCTACTCCTCAAAAATCTCATTTCTATCACCTCGATTCTTTTTTCTTCGGATTTAGTAAGAGTCCAGAATTCAGAGCCGTACAACAACATAGGGACTGCCATAACTTTATAAAATTTTAATCTTGTTTTTTGCTAGTGTATTTTAAAGTTCTTTTTATTACCCCACAGAAATAATTAAATTTGTTTATTTTATTTATAAAATCTTCTTTTCTTGCATATGAGATATTGCAGCCCAGATAATTAAAAGTATTAATTTGTTCAACACGATTTTGGCTCTAATTGTTTCTAATCCTCTAAAGGCTAACACTTTTGTTTTAGTAGCCGATATAGTTAAGCTATTTTCTTTGCTAATTTTGTTTAATTTAAATATTGCCATTTGTAGGTCATCTTAGGAAGCACAAATTAAAACCCGATCATCACAAAAAGTATCGTATCTAAGTTTATGTTTTTTATTTTAAAATGTACTTTCAAATCCATCTGCCACTTCAGCAGGATGTCGTCCATATACACATTAAAAAGTGACGGTGACAATGCGCACCCTCGTCTTATTCCTCTATTTATATTGGCTATTTGTTGTCCTTCTTTACAATCAATTACAATTTGGTTATTAGTGTACAAATTTCTTATTATTGTTATTAAGTGTTGTGATATGCTTTTTTGTTGCATTAGGCTATGTCCCACAGCTTCTTTCTATTAACTTTATCAAACTCTTTTTTATAATCTATGAATGCCATAAATGTTGGTAAATTGAATTCCCTATGTTTTTCAATTATCTGATAATGATGATAATAATAATAATAATAATAATAATAATAATAATAATAATAATAATAATAATAATAATAATAATAAAGGAAAACAAAGATTATGATGTTGGCAGTTATAAACCTTCGGAATTTTGTTTCTAGTCTATCTGGCACGAAGAAAAACAAGAAATGCGTCAGCTTTCCCAGGCTCCATCATTATAAGATGGCGTCTTATTTAGCCTAATAGAGCTGCTAATAAACTCGTCTATTCGAATATCGCCGGTGACCACCTGCTTTCTGGAAACATTTTATAGAACCTTGAAAAGTCAGTATTTTATAGTTACACATTAATTGTTTAAAAGGCGAAATTTCGGCGTATGTTATTAAACCCCACGGCAATTTAGTCACGAAAACGTTGCTTTCTCAGCATCATGAGAGGAAGAAGGACTGGCAGGCGGGCGGGTGAGTAGCACGAGAAGGAACAAGATCCAGGGTGTGGCGAGGCTCACGATCTCGGTACCTGGGGTCAACAGACCTCCTGTACAGAGCAGCATGCACCTCCACTTTCAGTGATACACTTTTCTTACATGTTGCAATCTGAGGAGCGCAGATGGTAATCTGTAGTGTCCAATCCGTGGTCCGAGATAACTCAGTAGCCTATTGGATTTTTATTCGAATAAATTTTGCAAGTTTTGCAACTGTGTTCAAACGTTCCTTGGTTCCATAAAATGCTGGACGCACTGGTAATCTTATTTTCAGACATTAGTGTAACAGAATATAGTTACCAAGTCAAGAAAATATAAATAGGCTATATTTTATCTCACATACGATTCTGAAGTAAAAAGAGAAAACTTAAATGAACAACACTGCCTTACATCATGCAATAAAATTAAATTGTAGGATTAAATACGCGCATTGTACAAAGTGTTGCATTCAAATCTCTCTCATTTCAATTAATCATTGCTAACAAGATGCGTGGATTTATGAAATGAGACTGGTACTAAAAGAAAGAGAAACTCTAAGAATTTTCAGGACTGTCGCTGGGCAGTAACCTGAACACACGTTTCAGCGTCACATTGTTGACAAGTAACTCCATCTGTTAGCACAACCATAAAGCATCTAATAGATGCTATAAAGTTACCAACAACGGAAAAAATAAAATATAAAATATAAAAGAATTTGTATTTCATTTGTTTGAAGTTGATTGTTTTGTCACTACGTTGAGCTACAATCGCAACATTCGCAAAAGCAAAAATGGCAACTTCACAGTAACGCAGGCAAACGGTGGTGTGGTATGCGGAGACGAAATTACAGAGTTATTGGAGACACATTGAATTGCCTTGATGCCTGTTGAATGGATTTATTCGAGTTTCTCTGAAATCCCTCTCGAATTTCTTCCACCTTTTCTTCTGTTACGGCATGCCGAGCTCCACCAGATTGTTTTAGGACACTGCCGGTCGTAAGCAACTTATTGAACCAGAGTCTAATTGATTTTGCATCAGGTGCAACTCGTCCGTACACTCGTCTGCAATTTCGTTGCGTTGAAATCACGGATTTCGTCTCCGCATACCACATTACTGTTTGCCCGCGTTGCTGTGGAGTCGCCATTTTTGCTTTTGCGATTGTTGCGCAACGTAGTGACAAAACAATCAACTTCAAACAAATGAAATACAAATTCTTTGAGTTTCTCTTTCTTTTAGTATCAGTCTCATTTTATAAATCCGAATACCTTGTTAGTAATGATTAATTGAAATCAGGGAGGTTTGAATGGAATACCTTGTAATTCAAGAGATATACAAAAATTGCATGTTAAAAATTAAAATAACAATTTCACTCATGTACAGATACGGGATTAAAATCTGGGGTGATTCTTGATTGGAGTCCACCTGTATTTAGACAACAATTTCCACACGACTGCCCACAAGTAGCCTATATGAGGCGCTCAGAATACAAATGGTCTAAGTCCAAAAATTGAACATTTGCTAATTTAAGGTTTAATAGATACAAAATTGTAAGATCTTTCTAAACGAATAATAAAATGAATCTATTATTTAATGGTTTGCCAATAGATGGTAGCACTTTACCAGCACACTGAAACAGAATGCCTTTTTCTGAGAAGACAAGTGAAGCAAGTCCACCTCACTTAGCAATCTGTGCTGTTTACTTTGCAGTTTGTTTTTTGTTCAGTAATTAACGTTATTTTTATTTGTGTGATTAATTGAAAATTGTTTGAATCAAACTAAATGCATAGTGAAGAGTTCTCGGTACCTGATGCAACTGTAAGCAAGTGAAATACTGTATTAAAAAATAAAGGAAAGAAAAAAATTCCAGTAGTTAGTTATGTATTAGTTACGTTATGGTTAAACAATCTGATCTGTTTGGGTATGGATAATATTAATTTATTATTATAAAGCTATTATGATAGTAGGAAAAATTTCTTGCTAGTTAGTCTATATTATGATTAATAAAAGATGGGAGAGTTGTGTTTACAAATATACTAGTGGCTTGTGCAGCAAATGCTGCAAACTAAGTTCATTAGACGTTCAAATAAACATTTTTCAGATTTATTTTCAATGAAGAATACCAGACATTCTGAAAGTTATTTGCTTCCATAATAATGAAAGACACTCTCTCTCGAGCCAATAGGCCTACTGAAGAGAACCACGCATATAAATATCTACGCCACACCGCCATTAAATATATGAAAAAGACCCAACCCCACTTGATTAATAACTATAAAAATATTTGATTTTTAATAATATTATTATATTACGTAAGTTTTATAGCTTTCAGTAACATATACTATATATACTATATAGCCGCCACTCAGTAAAATATAGAAATCAAAATCTAATTTAAGTTATTCTCTACATCTACTTATATAACCCCAAAACGTTTCACTTTCATATCATCAATATAGCATTAATATGTATAATTAATGAAAAATAGTCACATCATGGTATTAATTACAATAATATTTCATTTCTAATGGTAATAATGGCATCAAACCACCTCAAGTTTTGTAGTTTTTAATATCCAATACACAGCTGTACCCAGAAAATTAGACACCATAGAATCGAACCTGTAAATTATTTTTTAGCAAGTCTTGAAGTTTTTAATAACCAATTTAATTTGAGCTCTAAATATGTCAGCATTCTTGCAGATCATGGCCTTCGTGTAATTTGTTTAGTGTAGTGTGTGTTTTGTTTTATTCTGAAATGCAATTAGCTAGTTCTCAAAACTGACGACAGATGGATTTTGGAAAATAGGAAAATTATGTTGAAAAATTGACATTTCACTGAAAACTACTATTTTTCTGAAAAACTTTGAGTTCCAAGCTTCAAAATGAGGGGTCATTTATTAAAATCCGTTCAGCCGTTTTCCCGTAATTTCCATTACCAGTTCAAATTATATATATAGATTATGTACATTGGATGAAAAATTGTGCTACCGACTTTTGTATTTGATTTTTCTGAAACAATGAATATCTCGCTAACAATCTCTGTGGACTTGCACCACTTGTATTCTGAGCGCCTCATACAGGGGTTCTTGTTTATTGCACATGCGCAGTGTGTTGTAAGCGAAACTTACAGTAAGGGAACTCCAAATGCTGTATCACCTGATTTTGTGATTCGTTTTTTAAATAGTTTCGCCTCTAGACACAGAGTACGTAGAACTCAGCGCGAATTTTATGTTTATATTTTATAAAAAATTGTTTGTAAAACAGATTGAATATTTTGTTCATGTTGCTTTCTACTCCTGGAGTTTACAAGGATTTTCTCAGTCTCCCCTGTGAGGTGGAATTCTTTAATATTGACAGCTCATGTTAGCCTCTGACCCTTAACACGGGTAGTGGTAAGCTCAATCCAGGACAACTGGCAAGTCTATTTCTTTGCTATGTGGATAGCACTTTCTTATTTGTACCGGGTTGTGGAGAAATAATTCCTAAATCTCTTTCTTATTCTTCTTCTTCTTTCCTTTTCATTTCTATTCTCCTGGTTTTCTCCTTTTTTTTCTTCTTCTCCCTCATTTTGTTCTTGTTTATTTTCTCTTTGTTTCTTCTTCTGTTTTACATTCTTCTTTTTTCTTGTTGCTTTATGTATCTTCTCCTCTACGATCTCTATAAGCTAAGAGCGTGAACGATTGTCATTTCTTTGAAGTGTCAACTGTTTTACCAAGAGCAAGCGCAATCTAATAGTTCTAGTATTAAATTTAAAAAAGTTATGTATGGATTTTATAAAAATTGAAAAATTGTAAATTTAAATTTATATATATTACATCTTGATTAGGCCTACACAACTTCTAACACTGTATCACTTCGGAATATGTAAGACTTTCTTGTGTTAAATTTTAACGTACCTTGTTAACATGTTTCGACCTATTTTGGGTCATCTTCAGAACTGGTCGTTGTTGTTCTTGGCGCCTCTTGTTTCCTATGAGGGTGCGTTCTTAGTGTAGAGTCAAAGAGTGTGTGTGTTTTGAAATTGAGTTGTGTGTTGAGAATATCGTTGGGGTGTGTTTTCGTGTGTCTGTATATTTCTTATTGTTCTAGTGTGTTGAGTTTCTGGCTTTTTGGTTGGATGTGCAGTATTTCCATGTCTGTGTTGATGTCTCTGTATGTGTGGTTGGCATTTGTGATGTGTTCTGCATATGTGGAGGAGTTTTGTAGTTTTGTTATGGCTGTGATGTGTTCTTTGTAACGTGTTTGAAATGATCTGCCTGTCTGTCCTATGTAGAAGTTGTTGCAGGTGTTACATTTGAGTTTGTATACGCCTGTGTGGTTGTATTTGTTTGTTTGTGTTTGTGTGTTGAGATGTTTTTGTAGAGTGTTATTTGTTCTGTATGCGATGTTGTAATTTAATTTCTTCAATGAGGTTGCAATTTTATGTGTGTTTTTGTTTTCGTATGTTAGTGTGATGTATTTTTTGTGTTCTTGTGTTTGTGTTGTATTCTTCTGTTTTTCTGTGGTTTTGTTTTGTCTTACGTATTATGTTGTCTATTATGTTGGGGTTGTATCCGCTTTCTTGTGCTATGTATTTGATTGTGTATAGTTCTTCGTTGTAATCCTGTTGGTTCATTGGTATGTTGAGTATGTTATATATATATTCTTATTGCCTAGTAGACATAGGAAAAATTGTATTATATACTTCTTAATTTCAATTCAGGAATCCGCCCCTGAGCACGAGTTCTACTCTTTCAGGGGCGAGCTAAAGTTTTTCTGTTTATATTATATTTTATGTTACAATTATTAGCAAAATAAATAAATAAATAATGTATGTTGAAAGGCGTGTTGTGATACATACTTTTTTTACACGATCGTGTTTTTTGTTGTATTTACAGTCATGGTAATTAGGCCTTGAAAGTTAGAATTTCCACACATAAACTTGTTGCTAGGGAAATCATTCTTCATAAGATAAAATTAAACTGAAATAGACCCATTACAATGCACTTACTGTTACATAGTTACCACACAGCCTAGTATATACAGTCACGAAGCTCAATACGTAGTAATATGCATCCATAGATAGTTGCTAATCACTAGGATCGCTAATATCGCCTCATTATAGACAATTCGAAATAGTACCGGCACAGTATATTGTTCCTAGCACCTTCACAACTCAAGCTTCGTGATTGTATAGACTGTGCTTACCATTACAGTGCAGTCTTGCGAAGGCTTTGGAATAATATTGCTCTCAGTTTTTAATGCAAAATCTATTGTATTTGCAATTTATTATTAAAATATGATCGTGCAAAAAACGTTGTACATTACACTTACGTGAAGTGCGTTATAAAATCTCGGAAATTGAAAAACTCGCTCTGCTCGGTTTTTTTTTTTTTTAACTTTTCCTCAATTTTGTAATAGTAATATGCGTTACAAGAGCGGTATGTTGAAGTTTGAATGTTCGAGGAAAAGTTTGAAAAAGTGAAACGTAGTTGAGCTTTTTTAATTTCCGAGAATTGAAAGAAAACATACCGCTCTTGTATCGTACATTATTTTGTGCGAAGATCGTTTATTACATACCTGAAAGAGGAATTTCTAATTAGTTGCAATGAAATCTCCATCTTGGTTTCTGTTCAATGACGGCAAATTTGCAAAACAAAAATATCTATCTTCAACATTGTTGCTTTAAAATGTTTTCTGTGTTTACTATACTCCAGCAGGCCGTGATATACGTCTGTCTTTTTTTCCCCCAATCTATGATGAGTCTGGAATCTTGTTGATTTTTTCACGGATTCCTTAATGTTACTTGCATCAGGAATGCAGTAACTTTAGTGGAGTTGTAGAGTTTACTTAATTTTTGCAAATATTTAAAAACAATAATTAACAGTGCAATTTAGGTGAAATTGCAGAGGTAAGTTTCCAATTTATAATTATTACTATATTGAACGTCTCTAAAAATAATATGTTAAAAGTCTAAAGCAGTAAAATCAATATGTCACTTAAGCGGTAAGAAGAGGGAAATTGTTATGTATGTTAGGTTGGGAATACCGAATGTGAAATTTTAGACTTTCCGCGGATTGGTTTTGTGCGGAAACCAAGCAAATACGCACGATCTCGCACAAAATGCTCTTTCCAACCTTGTATCGTAATGATGAAATACACATATTTGGTCAATAATACAGTGTTCATGAAATCGATGTATTTTATCTTGTATCGTAATAAAGCCTAGGTCTACTACTGTACATTTCTAAAAGCCATTAACTCCTAGCTTCACATCATAATCGTAATACACGTTCACAGCACAATCTGTTGCTATCAATACCACGTCATCAGACATCTCTGTACTCAAGTTCTTTCTCAATAGCCATGGCCCGCTCATGGAATTCGCTGCCGCTGGAAATCAGGGGTAGTCTTAGTCCTCAGTTGTTTAAAATTAGGTTGTTTAGAAATATTTTAAATGCACAGAACTAGTTTTTAGGTATTATTATTATTATTATTATTATTATTATTATTATTATTATTATTATTATTATTTTACACAGTCATTACTTTATTTTTCCATTAACACTAATATCTAGGTAATTGCCATTGTCTCAATGTAACCCGTGCTGTGCTGATCATACTAATTGTACTGTTCCTTTAGTTGTGAGATTATATTCATATGTACTAATTCTCTTTTTTTTCTTCTTTTAACTTAATACTTGTATACTAGAATGTATTTTTCTGTTTGTGATTATGTATTCAGTCTCTTTTTTTATTACATATATATTTTTTTATTATTGTTATTTCAAAGTTAATACTGATTGTGTATATGTATTCAATCTCTCTTTTCTACTTAATTATGTTTATTATTATTTTTAAGTTCATATTTGTATACCGGTATGTATTTTTTCTATATGTGATTTGATCCTGGTTGAGTGGAAGAAAAGGCCTGATGGCCTTAACTCTGCCAGGGAAAATAAAACTATTATTATTAAAACTATTATTATTAACAGGCAGAATATTCAGTTTTCATGCGACTCATTAAGAAAATTCATCATTGTTTATAGCTAAGGCCTACAGAGTGACCAACATGCTAAACATAACTACTTTAGAAACTTCAGCTTTCGTTTCACATCGTTTTCAATACGTATCGAAAATTGCATGAAAACAGGGATTGGAGGGATAGTATTCAGTACGGTAAACGTATTCAAATCGAATTGAATACTTCATGAAAACGTAGTAAAAAGTAGTCTGAGTAAAGAGCTATAACGATCCACGGTAATGTGTTCTTAAACAGTTTTATCATAAATTTGATTCATGGTAAAATAAATTAATTTTACTCCATTTTTATTGTATTTTTGGTTCAGGAAAAATACTCGTAGTTTACGAAATCACTGGTCTTTTATTTACTGATTTATATTAGAATCTTGGTTAACTACAACATAGCTGTAATGATGAAGTATGTATGTATTTATTTACTCTGCAAGTGGGCAAGCACCCGGTGGCAGTGGTATATACAATATTAACAATACACAATAAAATGATAACCAATACACAATAAAATTTACAATACACAATAGAGTTTTACAACACATATACAATTTTACACACAATACAATAATAATACACAATACAATTTAACACAATAATAATAAAACATAAAATAAAATACCTAATTTTACTATACAACCTAATTAATTATCTATAGGTCCTACATAAGTTTCAATAGTCTTTCACTTTACTCTCATCTCATTCCCTGTAGTGGCACTATGACGCATTTCACTGACACTTTAGCACACATTTCACTGACACTCTGTAACACATTTCACTGAAACTATAGAACACATTTCATTGACGCTATAAATTATCACTGATCGGAACTGTTCACTGCACTGTAAAACCATAACTTCACTGACTCACCTCGCTTCACTGATACAACAGTTCAAATAAGTCAAATAATTACATCCTTATGCATACTTATAAACAGAACTACATTTAAACTAAACATTTCTAGTCTAAGGCCCTCTTACACGCTAGTTTTAAATAATTTACAATTAAAACCAAGGAAGTAAACTCGTCAGCCTAGATAAATACATGTCACCTTAAAAAAATTAAATGTTGAATGTCACCTTAATTTTAATTTTCACTTTATATACAACTTTTTAAATTATTCTTGAATCTCCTTAAGGAAGGACAGCCCTCAAAGACCGCTGCAGTAGGTCATTCCAATCATTTATAGTTCTATTTAAAAATGAGAATTTACCTACATCCGTTTTCTGTTTCCTACATTTGATTTTAGAATCATGATCGTTCCTAACATAGTACGTTGGCTTTTCTAACCGAGCCGTTATGTCTACCCATGCTTTCTGACCTAGATGTGCTCTATACAATGATGTTATTCTAGTTTTCCTACGTCTGTTTTCCAAAGTGATTTGCATTTCGTAGAAACTTTCGCAAAGTTGGTGGCATTTTTTCCTGAGCTGGCCAAGGGATTTCGACATGATACTGCAATGTTAAGTATTGTCTGCAGCTACCAGCTTTGTTAATCCGAGCAGATTTAAGTCCCCCCCCCACCTCTATCCGCTCTATTAACCCCGGTACAGTAAGACTCACTTAACCAATAGCGAGCTGGTCCATGCTCCTCCCACACTCCGCCCCATAATGACGTATATCTCACGTTTTGTTTCATAAGCGGTCTCCACAAATAGAATCTTGGGAGGCCAATTGTATAAAACTCACAAAACGTTTTATAACATGACAATAAAAATCTACAACTTGCGCTACGCCCTAGACAAGCAATTATTATCGGGTTGCATAAGCCAATTCTGGTTTTCTTACTAGTTATTCCTTATTTATAACACAGAGGAGTAATTTATAAGAAAACTAGAGGCGTTTGCGGTAAATGATGAGGCACTGGCAGTAGCGTGCATTTTAGAGATCCTGAGAAAGCTACCTTCTGACTTCTGGGTGGAAATTTCGTGAGATATTCTGCTCAAAGATTACAAGATACTGAAGTCTAGGCTATATTCGGAAGGGGAAAATTTCGAAAGATGCAGAAGTCTGATTGTGTTCAACGTGATGCAATATTTTTTAGCTGTAAAGTGTCATAGATACACGAAATATATTATAAAGTTTCGGAGCTACGTATTGTATTTATTAACATTCCACGGTATTCATACATGCTTACAGCTAGAATATGGAACTAGTCAAAAAACTTAATACTATTATAAAATCTTAATTTATAGTCACAGTCTAGATGAAATATATACAGATGAGATTTACAATATAGTCTACTAGTACAACACATAATTTTAGTATCAATTTCATGAAGTGTTATTGAATGTCATGAATTCACCTACAGAATAGAAGGCGTGAGAAATTAGGTACTTCTTTAATTTGGCCCTAAATAATTTTATGTTTTGAGTTTCATTTTTTATATCGATAGGGAGGCTATTAAAAATTTTTACAGCCATATAACGCACTCCTTTTTGATAGCACGATAGACTTGCCGATGGGGTATGAAAGTCATATTTTGACGTGTATTTATGCTATGAACTGTTGAATTAGTTACACGATACCCTAGATTTGGCACCTAATATTATTCTAATTACTCTTTTTTGTAATAGAAATATATTGTTACTATCATGGAATTTCCCCAGAATATTATTCCAAAACCATTACCGAGTGGAATTATGCAAAGTATATTGTTTTTAAGGTATTGATATTTACTATCTTTTGCATAGATCTAATAGCAAAACAAGCTGAATTTAGTTTGGGGGTAATTTCTTTAATATGATTTTTCCAATTTAACACATTATCGATTTTTAAGCCAAGAAATTTGGTTGTTGTCGTTTCTAATAGGGATCTATTGTTAATTATTGCGCTAGAAATTTGCGACGTTGAATTTGGACAGGATTTAAATTGAATTATGTTAGTTTTGTTACAATTTAATACTAATTTATTGACTGAGAACCAGTCACATATTTTGAAGAGAATTTCCTCTGTTGAAGATTGGAATGTGTTGGAGTTATTGGCTGTAATTACTATACTTGTGTCATCTGCAAATAATATGGGATGACCTACATATTTTATAAGGGGTGTAAGATCATTTATAAATACTAGAAAAAGTAGGGGGCCTAATATTGATCCTTGAGGAATTCCATTATTAATAGTTCCCCATGTCGATGCAGATTTCATAGTTGTATTGATTTCAACTTTCTGTTTCCTATCTATGAGATATGAGTGAAACCATTGGTGTGCAACACCTTTAATTCCATAATACATAGTCTATAAGCGCAAATCGTCGGAGAAAGCAAAGAAAAAAGAACCTATTTATTATATTATTACAAATATCTTCCTTAAAGTTTTAGTGACAGAGTATACTTACATCGAGTTCAAAACACTTCAAAATATCTAATTATTTCACTAATGACATCTTAACGACCATGCAAACGGTTCTAGGTACGGCGACAAGCGTGAAAAGTACTGCAAAGTGGAAAATACTCATGATATTAAAGTTTTAGAACATCCACTTGTACAGCTCTACCATGCCTGAAATGGCCGCTTGTTTAGGCAACAGTAACAAATATAAATGACACTCAGGAGGAAATTAAACGCAGAATAAATATGGGAAATTCCTGTTATTATTCGGTTGAGAAGCTTTTATCGTCCAGTCTACTGTCAAAAAATCTGAAAGTTAGAATTTATAAAACAGTTAGGCCTATATTACCATTTGTTCTGTACGGTTGTGAAATTTGGACTTTAACTTTGAGAGAGGAACAGAGATTAAGGCTGTTTGAGAATAAGGTCCTTAGGAAAATATTTGGGCTAAGAGAGATGAAGTTACAGGAGAATGGAGAAAGTTACACAACACAACTGCACGCATTGTATTCTTTACCTGACATAATTAGGAACATTAAATCCAGACGTTTGAGATGGGCAGGGTATGTAGCACGTATAAGTGAATCCAGAAATGCATATAGTGTGTTAGTTGGGAGGCCGGAGGGAAAAATATATTTTGTGGAGACCGAGATGTAGCTGGGAGGATAATATTAAAATGGATTTGAGGGAGATGATGATAGAGACTGGATTAATCTTGCACCTATGGCGGGCTTATGTGAGGGCGGCAATGAACCTCCGGGTTCCTTAAAAGCCGTAAGTAAATCAATAAGTAGAAATACTGCATTACTGATGATCCAGATTACTGCTTTATGTTTTTGGAATGGTGAAAATTGAAAGTCGGGTAGCATGTCTACTAGGCTCTAAGATGTTTGGGGTATGTTAGTCCACGTACTGATTATATGTTGAAGTTTGTACCAAATTTCCTGCACATTGTTACATTCGGTTAGAGTCGTTAGACGATGAGTGATAGTAGGATTATATCTGCGCACATATAGAGCATAAGTTAGGTTAGTTTGTGATCTCTTTATTTTATACAATCGGAGGTTCGTCGGATTGGTATAGCCCAGGCCTGCACAAACAGCGCTCAATGAGCGCGCGCGCTCCTTCGGAAACGGAGAGGAAGAAACGTCAGAATAACATAGACTTGCTATAGGTAAAGGAGAGGGAAACGACCACTCAGCTATCTAGTGGAGTGCAGTGTGTAGGCCTATTCTCAGTAACTGTTTCACGTTGCTTACCTACTGCTACAGTACAGTATGGAGGAATCTAACAGACGGAACATAACATTTAACATTTAACGGTTTACAGCTCGAACTTATTGATCTTCAATATGACCTAAGGACTAAAGATCGTTTGAATAATACTACTAGCCTGGTTGAGTTTTCCAAGACTAAACATTAGCAATAATATCCACGACTACACAGGCTGGCTCTGAAAATTATTGCTATGTTTGGCTCAACATTTATATTTGTGAGCAACTGTTTTCTATAATCAACTTTAATAAAGGCAGGCATAGAACATCTGTAACTGATGTTTCATTATGATCAGTAGGCTACTGTTCCTTTCAGCTGCCAACAGCATAAAACCTCATTTTGATGTACTTACTTACTTACTTACTCACATAAGCCCGCCAGCGGTCCCTATCCTGTGCAAGATTAATCCAGTCTTTATCATCATACCCCACCTCCCTCAAACCCATTTTAATATTATCCTCCCATCTACGTCTCGGCCTCCCTAAAGGTCTTTTTCCCTCCGGCCTCCCAACTAACACTCTAAGTTATATGCATTTCTGGATTCGCCCATACGTGCTACATGCCCTGCCCATCTCAAACGTCTGGATTTAATGTTCCTAATTATGTCAGGTGAAGAATACAATGCGTGCAGTTCTGTGTTGTGTAACTTTCTCCATTCTCCTGTAACGTCATCCCGCTTAGCCCCAAATATTTTCCTAAACACCTTATTCTCAAACACCCTTAACCTATGCTCCTCTCTCAGAGTGAGAGTCCAAGTTTCACAACCATACAGAACAACCGGTAATATAACTGTTTTATAAATTCTAACTTTCAGATTTTTGGACAGCAGACTGGATGATAAGAGCTTCTCAGCCGAATAATAACACCCATTTCCCATATTTATTCTGTGTTTAATTTCCTCCCGAGTGTCATTTATATTTGTTGCTGTTGCTGCAAGATATTTGAATTTTTCCACCTCTTCGAAGGATAAATCTCCAATTTTTATATTTCCATTTCGTACAATATTCTGGTCACGAGACATAATCATATACTACGTCTTTTCGGGATTTACTTCCAAACTGATCGCTTTACTTGCTTCAAGTAAAATTTCCGTGTTTTCCCTAATCGTTTGTGTATTTTCTCCTAACATATTCACGTCATCCGCATAGACAAGAAGCTGATTTTGATGTACTGATAAATAAAAATATAACAAAATGATATTGTACATTTAAGTAGCTATAGAATTTCTATTACTTCTGTAAAATAAATATTTCTTTATTAATAGTCCAAGATAGTTTTGCAAACACTGAATGGGAATTCACTTCATAAGCACTCGTGTGTTTATTTTGTACGAGATCACCCCTTCTTCCAGTCCACCCTTATACAGAGCGCAGCTAAGATCTGCATTCCGCTCATGAGCTGTGAGCCGGCTCGGAGAGCGCAAACCTTGTGCAGGCCTCGTATAGCCTATATCAGGAACAACTTTGAACGACGATTTTTTAATTTTGTAGGTTTCAATTTGTTTGTAATATTGCCCACACTCTATCCCAATTAACCTGGGATAGTAAGACACTATTCTCATAGGTTGTGGAACGGGGGGCTGTTACATGAGATTTCAAGATACAGTTTATTTAATACTCTTGTTGGTATTAGGTTGCCGTAGTTTACAAGTTGGAGACTGTCAATAACTGTAAGTAGGTGTTTGATTTACGTAGTCAAAAATCTGTAGCTTTTTTGGTAACTGAAGAGAAGACATTTTGGTAAAATGTGAACATTTTAGTTAGACTAGTATAAATGTAAAATCGGTAAATAAATCTTTGAAGTTCGTTGATCTAATTAAATATGAGTGAGTGAAAGGGAAATGATGTATGACATATTACGATTGATTAAAGCTTGGCGATTTCTTATCGGAATCCAGTGCCACAATTCCCAGTCGCATCGAAACTTTTCCCCAAATAGCAGGCATAACAAAACTTTGTAATACCGCCCTTTTATAATCATTCTCAAGAGTTTTGTGTTATCATGTTCGAAGTTAAAAAGATGTAATATTATTCCCACACTGTTCATTAATTGTGAAACCGCAGATGTTTTCAAGCACTGTCGAGTTCTTCGATTCAATGAACGGGAACGCAGGAAGTGGAAAACACACACCAGAATACAAGACATTTCAATGTAGCGTTTTTCTTCCGTGAAGGAACAATGCCACATATTCTCACGTTACTGTAACGGGGCCAATTACGAAACTTCTCTATTATTTAGAGGAAGACAATACTTGTTAATAGCAAGGCTTGTGATCGATAAAATCTGCACAGTATAATTTAGCACTACAACCATAAATATCGGACTTACTCAACGAGGCTGTAAACAGTGTAATTATTGTAATGGAAGTCTATACATTACAAGCTATTTTAGGGTCATTAAGAGATTGCTTATTAAAGATTAGCAAATTCGTCTGTCGAATTAAGAGTGAATGAGAGTGAGTGCTTTATTTTTAACTGATACCGACCAGGCGCAGCTTTGAAGCTTACGTCGAACATATAGTCCTGAGTTTGAATACCGCATGGTAACAGTCTTTATTGGTTTTACTTCGCTTTTCAAGATATGGATTAAAGTTATGGTTTATTTAACGACGCTCTCAACTGCCGAGATTTTATCAGCGTCGTCGGTATGCCGGAATTTTGTCCTGCAGTTCTTCTACATGCCACTAAATCTAGTGACGCATTTAAGCACATTTAAATGCCATCGATCTGGGCCGGGGTCGAACCCGCAACCTCGGGCACAGAAAGCCAGCGCTTTCAAGATATGGATCCATAGATACGGATCCTAAATGGTGCCATCCACTTAGATTTATATTAGACCAGTATGTGCCCTGTGCCTATTTAGACCAGTGCCGTAACCAGGAATTTAAGATGGAGGGGGCCAAGTTTTGGGAACGTCACTTGGCAGACTTGTGTATAACGTACATGCAGCACATTTTAAAGTCAATAATAATTATTTTTAATACTGTGACATTTAAAATCAATTTAGAATTGCGCGCAACGTATTCTTCACCTAACTTAATTAGGAACATAAATCCAGACTTTGAGATGGGCAGGACATGTAGCAAGTATGGGTGGCTCTAGAAATGCACATGGAGTGTTAATTAGAAGACCTGAGGAAAAAAAAAACCTTCTTTAGGCCGAGACGTAAATGGAAGGATAATATTAAAATGGATTTGAGGGAGGTGGGATATGATATGCTCAGGATAAGGACCGATGGCGGGCTTATGTTAGGGCGGCAGTGAACCTTCGGATTCTTGTCTTTTCATGCAACTGTCTAACCCTAACGGATAAGTGGAGAACTCTAAAAGATCTACTATCAAGTAGTTCTAATGTTCACTACCTACCAGCGTATTCCGAATCTCACCGGTCCAGTGGCATCAATGACGTCACGTTGCAGCGAAATAAGGAACAAAACTGCTGGAAGGATCGAAGGCTGTCATGGCGACTGTACAAGTTGTTGTCTGTGCTACGCTAGCAAAATTTTGCGAAATTTTCGTACTCCCATCTCGTTCAAAGAAAAGATAGCATAAACAATTTATTTCTTGAACCGGTAGTAATAACGGGTCCGTTGACATGTTCGCTCATAAGCCATTAACATATTGTTTTTACGTTGTGCTCATTACAAACAATACAGCAGAACTAAAGCAGAACACACCGCCATGACACAACAGTGCACGATGTTATTCGTCTGCAATTCTCGCCCTATACAAGAACCAATCAGATTCACTGATGGCGGCTGATGGAGCCTGCCACCACTTCTGCAAGTTGATGGCACCGGTGCGACACCGGTGGATCATCAATGACGTCATCGGTGGAATTCGGAACACCGTGATGCCATAGCATTGCTCACCGATGAGATTCGGAATACGCTCAATGATAGATGAACAGCAATGTTAAAGATATAATTAACTTTATGAGGCACAATAATATTACCATGCCCAACCCCTTATCCATCAAGGGAGTTATGTTGCAGGAAATCAAATCAGCCAATATTAGTAAGAAACATGCAGTGGAGTTGCTCGCAGCCTCGTATGGACACAAAGTGTTACGACTTCCTCCGTACCACTGTGTTCTTCTAGCAACAAAAGAGACCGACTGGAGATCCTTTGAAAAATCCTACCGAGTTACAACTGCACGGAACGGAAATGTGAGAACAGACGTGAAAAAATCATGTCGGAAAGGACGGGTACGGACACGGAAAGGACCGTCACGTCCCGGAGAGCATCGTCACGTCCCGGAGATGTGTGAATAGACCTTAAAGGTGCTCCATTGCTTTTAAATTGCGATTCGTGGAATATGACTAATGTCCGTTTACCAACACCTATTACAAAATTGGGACGCCGTCCTTCGAGCTGTGACGCAATTACCAATAAATAATCACCATTTTATTCAATTCTGGTATTCAATCTCAAGTTGCTCAATGAGTATAAAAGTAGCCTATTATATTTTTTGAGTATACTTCCCGAATCTCTTGAATTATTTGATCAAAATCTGGGCAGCAGTGACCCCAAAGGCTGTCAGAAGAGCGGATGGACGCTTGGACAGACGTGACGTTTTTAAAACGACTTTTCTGTAAAAAAAAATCGAAGTGCCACAATATCTTCCCTATATTTCGTGCAAGTAAAATGTAAAAATAAAGTTAAAATAAGATTTAGTAGTTGCAATATTAGTAAGAATTTTGTTCACGTAACGTGAAGGTTGGCCTCATTCGTCATAGCCACTAATTCTCTCTGCATGTCCAAATGTTCTCTTTAATGCATCACCCATGATTTAGAACTCCACGACGGAGGTAAACGTCAACTGCCATTAAAATTTACGGACTTAATGGAGTGGAATGACCATTTTTCAAAAAGTCTTTAGTTCTACGTGGAATATTAAATTAATACTCCACTGCTAAGCGTTTTAAGACGTGGCACAATTTCCAATTATTTATGTGCTAACGTTAAAATTCATCGTGCGTAAATTTCTTTTTTTATTATTTTGGTTTACTTTAATTGAAACTTCTCCAAGACAATTAGAGAAAATAATATAAGTTACTGTTATTATTCAGGCTTAGTTTCTCAGTACTTTGATGCCTCGGTATTCTCGATTTTTGGGAGTATCGAGAGTGATCGATACTTTTAAGAAAAAAAACTCGATACTTTTCGCGTCTTTTAATTTTAAGGGGCTCCGTTTTTTTTTTTTTTTTTTTAATCTTTCTTTTTCGTTGCAAAGTTTGGCTAGACTTACAATTTAGGGATTGTGTGGTATATCCATTTCTATTCCGCGTTTTACAGACATTTGTTTTCTCCGTGATTACAAAATATTTTGTATTTGATATCAGTAGGTTGTAAAATAATCTATCCTAGTAAACCAAAAATGTTAATAGCCACAGTCGTGGGGTTGGCAAATTCCTCAGTACTGACGCGTAAGAGAATTCAAAGAGTATGAGACATACAGTCGAACGTTTATATTTCTGTGCAATTTGATTTTCCCGCGGACATCGTATTGTTTATTTATTCATTTAATTATTTATTTATTTATTTATTTGCTTACTTTCTTTATTTATTTACTTATTTATTTATGTATTTATTTATTTACTTATTTATTTATTTATTTATTTACTTATTTACTTATTTATTTATCTATTTATTTGTTTACTCATTTATTTATTTACTTATTTATTTACTTATTTACTTCTTTATTTACTTATTTATTTACTTACTTATTTATTTATTTGCTTATTTATTTATTTACTTATTTATTTATTTATTTACTTATTTATTTAATTACTTATTAACTTACTTATTTATTCACTTACTTACTTATTTATTTATTTACTTACTTATTTACTTATTTATTTACTTACTTATTTACTTATTTATTTATTTACTCACTCATTTATTTACTTACTTATTTATTTATTTACTTATTTATTTATTTATTTACTTATTTATTTACTTACTTATTTACTTACTTATTTACTTACTTATTTATTTACTTACCTATTTATCTTATTTACTTACTTACTTGTTTACTTATTTATTTATTTACTTATTTATTTACTTGTTTACTTATTTATTTATTTAATTACTTATTTACTTATTTATTTATTTACTCACTCATTTATTTACTTATTTATTTATTTACTTATTTATTTATTTACTTATTTATTTACTTACTTATTTATTTACTTATTTATTTACTTACCTATTTATTTATTTATTTACTTACTTGTTTACTTATTTATTTATTTATTTACTTATTTATTTACTTGTTTACTTATTTACTTATTTATTTATTTAATTACTTAATTACTTATTTATTTATTTATTTAATTACTTATTTACTTATTTATTTATTCACTTATTTATTTACTTATTTATTTACTTACTCATTTACTTATTTATTTACTCACTTATTTATTTACTTACTTATTTATTTACTTATTTATTTACTTACTTATTTACTTACTTATTTCTTTACTTACTTATTTATTTATTTAATTATTTACTTACTTATTTATTTATTTATTTATTTATTTATTTATTTATTTATCTATTTATTTGTTTACTCATTTATTTATTTACTTAGGCCTACTTGTTTACTTATTTATTTACTTACTTATTCATTTACTTACTTGTTTACTTATTTACTTATTTATTTATTTACTCACATTTATTTATTTACTTACTTATTTATTCATTCATTTATTTATTTATTTACTTATTTACTTATTTATTTATTTACTTATTTATTTATTTATTTATTTATTTATTTATTTATTTATTCTTTTTATTTTTTTCCTTACCTGTTCCCCATGAGTACATTGAAGTCGTACAATGTAACGTGAGGAACTAAAATGCAACTTCGTCATTTTTTCCCATTACTTGATCACCTGCTTAAATTTAGTGATTTTCTTGTTGCTAGGTTCACCTCACTACTAGCAACAATTCCTCGAATACAAGCATGTTATGAGTATCACGATAGTTAGTCAATTTTGTAATTGTTAGGTTGACACAATTTGAGATATTAATCAGGCGAGAGAAGCTACTCTAATTTAAATACACCAGTTTTAGACAGTTTCCATATTGTGTGTACATTTTATATAGCCATTATACACGTAATGTAACATAATACATTGCGAAAATATTATTATTATTATTATTATTATTATTATTATTATTATTATTATTATTATTATTATTATTATTTCAGTACTTACGTAGCATTGTAACTTTACCCAATTTGGTGATATTTGATATTAGTTGGCAACACTGAAGAGACGGACAAATTAGACTTTTAGGAACTGCTCTTACGTGATCCTCACTATATTAATTCAATGGTGTTATTAGCCATGAAGTTAGCCTATAGTGTTGGAATGGATCACCCTGCAAACGTTACATCGTTGTTTCCGTTTAGGTACCGCATATGTTAGTCTAATATTGTAAAGACGTAATCAGATCAAAAGTGAAGAAAAGTAAATAGAAGGAGATGATAAAGGATAAAGGCCCATTCACAATGAAAATTAAACATAACCGTAACATAAACACGGAAGTTGCGTCCAGGTTACCAAATGGGATCATTCACAATGATTCACATAAACATTGACATAGACATTGCCGTTAGACATTAACGTGAAAGTTTGAAAACTCCAAACTTTCATGCTTATGCTTACGTGATTTGCAAACAGAACACAATCGTGGAGCGCTGAAGTATACGACAGAATATGAGGAAATGGCGTCGTTGTTATGTTTCCATGGTTACCAAGTATCTTTGCGGTTTTGTACATGTTCCCATCGTGAATGTTCTTGATTTTACCGTAACGTTTACATTTTTAAGTTAACGCTTACATTATGTTTAATTTTCATTGTGAATGAGCCTTAAGAAAAGAAACAATAAACACTATCAGCATCCTTGTAGAAATGTAGTAGACCAAGTAAAAATTAAATCGCAATATTTCTCAGAAATTGTTTCACCAATAAATTCTAGCGCTCTCGTTAAAAGTGACTCGTCTGTTACAGCTACCAGTCCTATTTAATGCCTGGGAAGCATCATGCATAGAGCCCGTTTCATAACCTGTGTAAGTAATATTTTAGTCGTAACCATTTCGTTCCCGCGGTAAGAAACATCTCAACTTAGAAACCGAACGATACGCATCCGAGACGTAATGATGTTTTAAATGTTTCCAGCCAAGAAACAGATTATACAAGATGAATTCATTTGAGAGCGGGATCTTCCATTTACCCCGTCACGCTATTTGTAATGACTGGCTTAAAAAAAAGCGACCTGGAGGACGGGACCGGTTAGAGCCCTTATATTCCAGTGCCATACAATTAACTCCGTTAAATCCAGTAGTCGTTGCGTGCTACGTAATTGTTGGTCCTTGAGTAAAAGTGAGATTATCTTTGTTTGATACACAAAATCGCAGATCGGTTTTTGTGGTTTTGATCAAGATAAACCAGAATCACACACGGTCGGTAGACCTTCTACAGTTACTGAATTTTTTCTGGTTCATTTGTTTTAAATGTTTTTGTGTATTAATCATTGAACACCAAGAACTTCGAAGTAAAATTAATTTAAAACAAAAGAAAACAGTGTGTAGGCTATCTAGTACACGTAAAAAAGAAAAAAAAAAAGAATGTAGCCGAAGAAAAACATAGAGACCAATACAAATGCAGGAGAAGCTTTTTTTTCTCAAAAACGGAATATTGTAAGGGGTGTCCGAAAAAGATCTGTACAACTTTAAGTGCTCATTATACAATCTAAATTTATAATCCAGTCAAACTAAGATATAATTTGCATTTAAAATCATATGTCTAGCGCAGGCTCGTAGATAAAAATTGTTTAACGTTTAAAAATAATATTTAAATCATCCTCTCTTTCACCCTTCATATGTTTCCTCTACACCTTATACTCCCCTCCTCTTTCTCATTCTCCTTCTCCTTCTCATCGGCATAATCTCTTTAACTCTCTTCTTCATTTCCGTTATTATCTTCACTGTCATTTTTAACATGGTACGAAATGGAAATATAAACATTGGAAATTTATCCTTTGAAAAGGTGGAAAAATTCAAGTACCTTGGAGCAACAGTAACAAATATAAATGACACTCGAGAGAAAATTAAATGCAGAATATAAATGCCTGTTGTTATTCGGTTGAGAAGCTTTTGTCATCCAGTTTGCTCTCAAAAAGGTTTAAAGTTAGAATTTATAAAACAGTTATATTACCGGTTATTCTGTAGGCCTATGGTTGTGAAACTTGGACTCTCACTTTGAGAGAGGTACAGAGATTAAGGGTGTTTGAGAATAAGGTGTTTAGGAACATATCTGGGGCTAAAAGGGATGAAGTTACAGGAGAATGGAGGAAGTTACACAACACAGAACTGCACGCATTGTGTTCTTCATCTAACATAATTAGGAATACTAAATCCAGACGTTTGAGATGGACAGGACATCTAGCACGTATGGGCGAATCCAGAAATGCGTATGGAGTGTTAGTTGGAAGACGTGAGGAGAAAAAGATATTTGGGAAGACCGAGACGTAGATGGGAGGACAATATTAAAATGAATTTGAGGGAGGTGGTATATGATGGTAGAAACTAGATTAATCTTGCTCAGGATAGGGACCGATGGCGAGCTTATGTGAGGGCGGTAATGAACCTCCGGGTTCCTTAAAAGCCACTTGCAAGTAAGTCATTTTTATCCTCAACTCACATTTTCATAAGAGGGTCGTTCAAAAAGTAATATTCCACATTTTTTTCTCAACCATTAAGAAAGATAGAAAAGTGCATTTTTGAGGGCTTTAAATCGGATGTTTATCCCGCGCGTGTACCGAGTTGCAAATCAATGCGGCAGAAGTAAGTAAGTAATAATACAGTAATAATGAATAAGAGGGGGAAAAGTTAACACGGATGAAGTATATGTAGGCCTAACTATTATGGTAAGTAGGAGAATATTATACTGTTTTTGTTTTCCTGTCCCCGTCCGTCTCTGCACTGTCATTCACTGCATTACATGAGGAAAAACCCACTCCACCCCTCTCTTCGTGGTAGTGGTGTGCGGGTTGCATTTCTATTACGTCACTATCTCGTGGTGATTGACAACCACTGCTGTACATAATCATGGGTTAGGAAATCTCTTTAATGCAGACATACTGGGTGTTCATTTCAAAGTGTGTCATGACGTCACTGTTGTTGGGTCACCGATTTGAAGCGAGTTTCAGCTTATATGTTAGAGAAGTTGCCTATTATGAATAATCTATGCTTGATAATCAATTCTCCCAATGGAGATGCACAAAGGCGGGAGTGCCGCAGGGCTCCGTATTAGGACCACTACTTTTCTCTATCTACATTAATGACGTATCAAAGAACTTACAGTATTGCCGATATCACCTCTATGCCGACGACCTACAACTTTACATACATTCCAGACCCAATACGATCAATGAATCGATTGACAAGTTAAATTGTGACCTAGCCACTGTCTCCACTTGGGCGGCCAATTTCGGACTCGCACTTAATCCAAGTAAGACTCAAGCCATAATTATTGGACATAAGCGTTTAGTTAACTCCCTTAATAACAGTAATCTTTCAGTTGTTACCCTTAACAACACGCTAATCCCTTATTCATCTGTCGTAAAAAATCTTGGCTTCTTTTTTGATAATAATCTAAGTTGGAATTTTCAAGTTAAAGAAACGATAAAAAAAATCTGTTCCTCCATTCACTGTTTGAGTCGCTTGAGAAACTTCTTGCCCCAGCAACTAAAAAAACTTACCCTAGTGCAAACCCTAGTAATGCTGCACTTCGATTATTGTGACGTTTTGTTAAATGACCTAAGTTCTGAACTGTCAGTCAAGTTACAGAGAGCTCAGAATATGTGCGTCAGATACGTGTGCAACATCCGACGATATGATCACATATCACCGTCCTTCGCAAGTCTCTCGTGGCTCCGACTTAAAGAACGCAGAACTTTACACTCTTTGTCTTTACACTTTCGAATTCTGCACACCTTAACACCAAATTACCTTTCGTCTCGTTTCTCTTATCTATACTCTAACCACGACGTAAATACCAAATCACTTATCTGTGGCACGCTAAGTATACCTCTTCATAGAGCATCTTGTTATTCATCATCTTTTACAATATCCACCTCGCGTCAATGGAATTCCTTGTCACAATGTATTAGGGGTTGCAAGACAATAAACACCTTTAAGAACAGCTTAAAAGATAACCTTATTAGCATTTCACTCCAATCATACTGATTTAAACTATCACTGACTACATTGTTACTTTTTTCTTTAGACATCATCCTGATTGTGCTGTATTTTAATTGTCTCGTAATAATCTCTTTCTATTACCTAATATTATTTGAAATATATTAACATTCTATGTATTTTAGTTTAATTCTGCTACACAGTTTATTTCAGTGTTTAATTAATAGTTCATAGTATTTTGTTGTTTAATTTGTAAATAACTTTTGTATACATGTAACTCTCATCTAAATCAAATTGTTGGATTCTTTGTAAGTACATGCATATGTATATACACTTTTTGCTGGTTGAGTGGAAGAGAAGGCCTTACGGCCTTAACTCTGCCAGCTAAAATAAATCATCATTATTATTATTATTATTATTATTATTATTATTATTATTATTATTATTATTATTATTTAAGGCGTTCTTCAATCTGAACTTGAGAACGTGTACGGTATAACTTGAACGTCGTAGCAACAGATGGCGGTCTGTACGGTCTGTGTGCTACCATAACCTCTTTCGAACTGTGTTTTGCGCGGGCAAGTCGTACGCAGGGTATTTGTTATCATCGGTTGCGTACGGTAACATTCCACAACACAAATCAAATGCTCCGTGTCCATGTTGACCGTCGAAGTTAATGTCAACAAATACGTAAGTAATCGTCTTAACCCTCTCCCCATATCCCGACAGTACGTATTTCCAAACAGTTCACATTCCTGCCACTACCGGCGTTACCGTACGTATCGGCACGTACTCTTCAGAATGAACGCCGTACTTGCTAGGCAACTTCTCCACCTCATAGGTTATACACCTCTGCGGAAGTGTAGGAAGATTGAATTCTCTAGGCTCATCGGCTAGCCACATGACGGCATACAGCGAGCCATGACACATTTTGAACTGAACACCCAGTATATCGCTGTTCTGCTAAGTTAGGGTTTGAATTGCTTGTGAGCGCAGGAGCTCCGTACCGTGCCTCGCCGGACGACACGGCAATCAAGGACCCGCGGACCGTGCAGGGGCCGCACAGCGGATTCGCCTCGCCTCGGCTGTAAACTGTGGCGGCCGCCGCGGCTGGGAACTCGGCGTGAATTCGACTTCTTGAGAAAGCCGCCAGAACAAAAGACTAAAGCAGGTGTATAAAATGTGAGACATTCTTTTCCGGGAATTGAAAAGTCGAGTGTATGTGATTCGAAATAACAGTTTAAATTAGCTCGAACTTTTATGGCATTGCTTTAAAGTTTTGCAAGTGGGATGGAATTAGTCAGACGACGGAGTGAATCAAGTGCTGATTGGAGGTAGCGGCGACTCTGTTCCGTTGTCGCCTTGTGTGGCCTTTGAGCGAGGGAATCACGAAATATTCAGACCATGGCAAGACGTGATGGGAATGCAAATCCTAACGGAGGACTTCTCTGAAAGCGCAACAAAACTACAATCACTCCAAGAGATCTTCCACTGCGGTGAGCCTCTCTTGACGCAGAAAACAATAGTGCCAGTATTGTCGTTTAATTAGTAGAGAGATCCGATTCCAGACAAAGAAGTACTTCCAAGCCTAAAATGCTTGAAACCAAAGTGGAGTATAACTAGGGAGAGGGAGTTTTAAGTATATCATCACTAGGGCTAGGATTTTGATGACCTATAAATCATGAAAAAATGCTCTAAAAACAATGCATTTATGACCTAAAAATCTTAAAAAAAAAATGTCCTTAAAATGCCTTAAAAATTATTCTTACATAACTGGCTTAGTAGGAAAAGAGGTTTTGTACTACTTAATATTTAGACTAGTAATTAAATTAAATTCTAGTACCAACATTTAATCTTGCAGTGTAGGCTTTCACGGCCGGAGTCTATAGATCTAGATTCATTTTCCGGGCTGAGAGGCCGTGGTCTATTGGTTGGTTTTATACCAGACGTTTCGTCTGCAACTGCGGCAGACATCTTCAGCCACAGGATCAGTTGCCTCAGGTACGCCGAGAAGAGTCTTGCGACCTCGGATACCACTCCACTGAAGATGTCTGCCGCAGTTGCAGACGAAACGTCTGGTATAAAACCAACCAATAGACCACGGCCTCTCAGCCAGGAAAATGAATCTAGATCTACCAACATTTAAGTTTATTTAATTTTACATCATTTTTTCTAAGTAGTACACTTTCATTAATTATTTTACCTGATGTAGTTTACATGTAGTCTACCACAAGGCCACTCTTATCCGGAATTAGCAGGTATAGAGGAGTCTATATTGAAGGGGTGGTTGGAGTGTACTACGTTAAAATGGCAATATTTGTGTAGAAAAACGATTAAAATATTATACAAAATAATGGGTATTAGGCACCGGCGTAGCTTGGTCGGTTAAGGCGCTTGCCTGCCGATCCGGAGTTGCGCTCGGTCACGGGTTCGATTCCTGCTTGGGTTAACTATCTAGTTGGGTTTTTGCCGAGGTTTTTCCCAACCGTAAGACAAATGTCAGGTAATCTATGGCGAATCCTCGGCCTCATCTCGCTAAATATCATATCGCTATCACCAATTCCATCGACGCTAAATAACCTCGTAGTTAATACAGCGTCGTGAAATAACCAAGTAAAAAAATAAAGGGTATTAATGAACAAAATACTGTATGTAGACAAAATATCAAAGGAAATAAACATTATTTTATATTAATAATAGGGATTTGGTCAAAATTAAATGAAAATGCCTAAAAAGTGTCCAAATAAAACAAAAGATGCTCTTACGAGTTGAAACAGGCAAAAAATGAAAAAAAAAAATGCCCTAATAAATGTGTCTTAAAACACTCAGTTTATCACATAACATATAAATACTAAAGCAGCTATGTTTCTGGCTTACTAGAAAAAAGATGCAATTTCATCAAAATCCTAGCCCTATGCATCATGTTAAATGACCTGGGCTATATGAAACCGCGCAGAGTCCTTAACCTTGTAGTTTTATCTGTAAACAAATTGGATATTCACCGGTATGGGCTGCTTCAGAAGCAGTTGAACACACTGGAAGACAATTCCATCGACGCTAAAATAACCGGTAGTTGATACACCGTCGTTAAATAACCAACTAACCATGTAGAACTGGAATATATTCTATTAATTTCATCTTCCACTCTTCCGTCTTCATTCACCACTTCAATTTCTAAATAAATAAAGTTTTTCACTTCTTCCAAATACTAGTTTCATTTTTGTTATTGAGTGTGGGTGTCTTGCTGTCTATTGCTCTAGTCTCATTTGCCTTTAGTCTTTGTTCAGTCATCACTTCATTTCGTCTTTCTAGTCTTGATTCTAATTGTAATTCTCTTTCGCTAGGCATCGCCCCAAGTCGTAATGTTATCTAAAAATTGAAAAGTCCGATTTCGATATTTTTATAGGAATGCAAGTTTTTGAAAAACTGATTTCGAAAAAGCGGTTGGAAAGTCGTTTGGCTATATGTCTCTTTTTGTACATACATTAAATAAGAATTAGATCAAATTCATTAAATACACAGCAATTTTGTTCAGGAAATCAGTATTTCAAATCTAAATGAAAGGTAAACCTGCAACAACAAAACATATATAATAATTGTCGATGATGATGATGATGATGATGATGATAATAAAAATTTGCTAATCTACATATAGCTATGAAAGGTAGGAGTGAGTAAAGGTTTGATATTCATACATAGTTCGCGAAGCTTGTTTTAGCAATGACCCAGAGACTATCGCTTGGATTCGAGCACATTCACGGTTTGTATTCAACTATAAATTATTCTGAAGTACCAAAGATTCGTTACGCTGTCAGCGAATACGTGTATAAATGTAGGATTGAAAGGAGCTCAGCAATATTTTAAATTACATATATGAAAATAAAGAACGTGATATTATGGCCAACGAAACGCTTCGTACGTGGTTCTGTGTTCTACAAAGTTGTACGTCACGGATTCAAATTACCTTGTGTCTTATTCGTGTGAATTTGTCGGTTATTTAGTCACTGTAGAATAGTGAAGTTTCTGCAGTAGGGTGTTACTTAGATGGCGCTCGGAAACTCACAGATAGGCGTAAAATTAAAACGTTTGGTTGCTGAACTTACATCATAGTCTAATTTTAGACTTCACGATGTAGGAATGCTGCGAATCCTCTCTCTCTAATCCTCTTTAATTACAAATATAGTCATTACATTAACATTATCACACGAGTGATTTATCTAAAGAAGTTCAGAATTATGAGTTGTATTTACTACAACTATATGGCATATGTAGACGATATTGTTATCTTATCACGCAATGTAAGTACAATGGATGAAATACTCAAACAAATAGAAGCTGAAGCAATCAAAGCCGGTCTGGAAATTAATAATGATAAAACTAAATACATGTATAATATGAATAATGACAATTCTAATAAGATTAATTTAAATGATACTGATTTTGATAGAGTTTCCTGTTTAAAGTATCTGGGTTCCATGGTGAAAGACAATAATGATGTTATGACTGATATAAAAGAGAAGATTGCAGCTGGGAATCGAGGTCTTTGGGCATTGAATAAAACTATGAAGTCTAGGTGTATCTCAAGAAAAGCTAAAATAAGAATATATAAAACTATTATTAAACCAATAGTAGTATATGGAAGTGAAACCTGGACTCTATCTGAAAGGGCAATAAAGATCTTAAATGCCTGGGAACGGAAAGTATTACGGAAAATCTTTGGGCCTACTTATGAGCAAGGGTTTTGGCGAATTAAAACAAATGCTGAGTTATATGAATTATATAAAGATAACAACATTGTTGTTGATATAAAACTCAGAAGGTTAGAGTGGCTGGGACACGTAGCCAGGATGGAGAGCAATCGCACACCCAGAGCTCTACTAGATGCATTGCCAGTAGGAAGAAGGAAAGTCGGACGACCTAAATTGAGATGGCTGGATGACATTCAGGCTGACCTAACAAAAGTTGGAATTAGAAGATGGAGAACACGAGCATTAGACAGGAGTGATTGGTCGGATGTTCTGAGGGAGGCTAAGGCTAAACTATAAGGGCCGTAATGCCAATGATGATGATGATGATGATGATGATGATTTACTACAACTATTTCACAAATAAAACGAACTGACAGAGCTAATAAAACCCATAAAATGAGATTATAATTCAGACACTGTAAATAACATCTTAACCTCGACATTGGTCTCTGCTGTTATGATTAAGGAGCGGATTCGTATGTAATTGAATATTTTTCTTGCGTGTGATAAAACACAATTAACAAAGTTAAAAATTCGGAATGTCAAATTTCAAGTTTAAAACCCGAATTTTATTTCACATAAAAACACATATTTTCACAAAAAATTATGTAAATACATATTTTCAGGAAATCTATTATAAATACATCAATCTTGGCGTTTTTTTTACTTAAATAATTTTTACAACAACTTTTAAATATTTTAAAACTAAATCGGTTATATCATTCAGAAATACGTTATCTTTTTAAGAATTCTTGGTTGCTTCGTGTTTCTAAGCGCTGTGTGGTGTAGATCCGTGATCCATTTTTGTAATACTATCGCCTCAAGTTCTGAGAACTGCTAGGCAGCATATCAGTGTTATTATATGATAATAAATTAACATGGACAAGAAGGAGAGATTTTGCAACACATAATTAGGAATGTTTATTGTTGCTGAAGATGATTTCATTCCACGCTTTGTTTGTGAAACACAACGGATAAGAGCTCTGGTATAAACATTATTTGAGTATATATTTTCATGTACCGAAGTACATATGATATTTCCATGCAGATATTCTGCGTCATCATATGATGAAAGAGTGATGGAACGGAGAAAAATTCTCTCCGGCGCCGGGATTTGAACCCGGGTTTTCAGCTCTACGTGCTGATGCTTTATCCACTAAGCCACGCCGGATACAACCCCGACGCCGGTTAGAATCGTCTCAGATTAAGCTTCATCTCTTGGGTTCCCTCTAGTGGCCGCCCTCTCCACTACGTCATAGATGTCTATGAACGCAGGACCGAAGTCCATACATGTGTTGAGATGCACTCGAATGAGTGACTGGTTGGCCGGGATCCGACGGTATGGGCGCCGTCTTAAATCACAAAGTGATTTATTACGCATATCATATATATTTTGATGTACCGAAGTACATATGATATTTCCATGCAGATATTCTGCGTCATCATATGATGAAAGAGTGATGGAACGGAGAAAAATTCTCTCCGGCGCCGGGATTTGAACCCGGGTTTTCAGCTCTACGTGCTGATGCTTTATCCACTAAGCCACGCCGGATACAACCCCGACGCCGGTTAGAATCGTCTCAGATTAAGCTCCATCTCTTGGGTTCCCTCTAGTGGCCGCCCTCTCCACTACGTCATAGATGTCTATGAACGCAGGACCGAAGTCCATACATGTGTTGAGGTGCACTCGAATGAGTGACTGGTTGGCCGGGATCCGATGGTATGGGCGCCGTCTTAAATCACAAAGTGATTTATTACGCATATCATATATATTTTGATGTACCGAAGTACATATGATATTTCCATGCAGATATTCTGCGTCATCATATGATGAAAGAGTGATGGAACGGAGAAAAATTCTCTCCGGCGCCGGGATTTGAACCCGGGTTTTCAGCTCTACGTGCTGATGCTTTATCCACTAAGCCACGCCGGATACAACCCCGACGCCGGTTAGAATCGTCTCAGATTAAGCTCCATCTCTTGGGTTCCCTCTAGTGGCCGCCCTCTCCACTACGTCATAGATGTCTATGAACGCAGGACCGAAGTCCATACATGTGTTGAGGTGCACTCGAATGAGTGACTGGTTGGCCGGGATCCGACGGTATGGGCGCCGTCTTAAATCACAAAGTGATTTATTACGCATATCATATATATTTTGATGTACCGAAGTACATATGATATTTCCATGCAGATATTCTGCGTCATCATATGATGAAAGAGTGATGGAACGGAGAAAAATTCTCTCCGGCGCCGGGAGCTTAATCTGAGACGATTCTAACCGGCGTCGGGGTTGTATCCGGCGTGGCTTAGTGGATAAAGCATCAGCACGTAGAGCTGAAAACCCGGGTTCAAATCCCGGCGCCGGAGAGAATTTTTCTCTGTTCCATCACTCTTTCATCATTATTTGAGTAGCTTAATATCAAAGACGGACATCTGACCTCAATCGAAATTTAGATAGCTGTGGTTTTTTATACAATTGTTCATGCTCTTTCCAGTTATAGTGAAACCATATGCAAACTCTAACACTACATTTATAAAATAAATTGTGTTAAACATTACAAAGAACACTGTGAATTAAAAAATTGCCTCTAGATCAAAACTGTGGAGACGACAGATGTCCGTCTTTGATATTAAGCTGCTCATTTAATTTAAACAAATCTCTCGCTTCTCGTTCATGCCTATGAAGTGAGGAAATACATCTCGTCGTGATTCCCTGTTATCGGACCATAAGCATAAGCTGCGCAGTGTAGACGTGGTGGCGTCGCTATAGGAAGCTTTTCTCCGACATTGTCAGTCAGTAGCTAGAAACATGTTTTTACGTTAAGACGTGTGTATATTAGCCTCTTAAGATGCCCTAAATCAAATCGAGTTTAAGATCGCGTCTACAGCAATATGTAGAGTAGTTTAAAAACAGTTTTACTACTGATGGAAAAGTGTTATTTTGCCAACCATGTGGTAAATCAGTAAGTGCAGATCAGAGCTCTCAGGTAACCCAATATTTGTCTGGAAACAAGCACGTTGCCGCTGCTTCACGTGTGCATTCACGGCAAAACAGTGGCTATAAAAAAATGTGTAAAGTTGTTCAAGTATTGGAGGGTGTGTCTGTGGGTGAAATTGACGGTGTTTATGTTTGTGACATTCCTCTCTTTAAATATGCACGCCTGACGTTCTGTGATGTGGAAAGATCGTTTTCACAGTATAAGTGAGAGATAACGGGCATGCATTTGTGATGGAGAATTTGGAAATGATCTTTGTTGTTCACTGCAATTCTCGGACAACTACTAGCAACTGATACTCAAGTGTAATTGGTGAATACCTAGTAACTTGTTTTTTAAGCTAAGTAACATATTTTTGTCATATTAAAAAAATATATTTTTTTATTTTTAGCAAATATTTTCGTACTTTTTAGCACATAAAAAATAAATATATTTAAATTTTTTAGCACATAAAAATCCGCTCCCTACTTATGATGCTCAACTGATGAATTGTATATGACTGTAAGTCGAAATAATTTGCTTGCTGAGTATTGTATATTTTTGTATAGCTCAACTAATGAATTACATATGTTTGTAAATGGAATTAATCTGTTTGATATGTAGGCCTATTGGATATTTTCGTACAATTCAGTTATTTCTGAATAATTGTATATACTTGTAAATCGAATTAATTTCCTTGCTGTGTATTGTATATCTTCGTATAAGTCTATTGATGAATTGTACTGTACATGCTTGCAAATCGAATTAATCTACTTGCTATGTATTGTATATTTTCCTATAACTCAATTGATCAGTTTTATAGACTATGTTTGTAAATCGAATAAAATTAATCTACTTGTTACGTACAGATTTATGCAATGTTATACATAATCCTGCAAATCAATAGTTTGTTTATTAAAGTTGGTAACCATAGCAACATGATTAACTTCAATAGAGTGGAAATATAATTATACAAGCACTGGTGTAACATAGCTTTCTTTTAAAGGAAGAAAATAAATAAAACTCTGTTGATTTCTAACTTTTTTTATGTTTATGTGATAATAAATTATTGAAAGATTTTAAATTTTGTCCTTTAAGGGGAGGCAGAGGTGAAATTTTCGAACAAAACTGAAGAAAAAATGAAAATTTGTTTTTTTTTCTTTTTTTCCATTTTTATTATCTTTATTTTCATATTCCAATGTTAGTTTTTGATTTTGTGCCCTTAAAAATGTAAAATTAAAACCAAGATAACTGTATTGCTATTTTATTCCCATAATAAACTAATACTTATCATTATTTATATACCTTCTCTGAACATATAAATAAAAAGAAATATTGAAAATTTCTTACAATATGGTGCATGGAGCATTTTATATCAAACGATAGAAAGTTTTATAAAATTATTAATACTTACAGAACTATTGTACTTAGAAAGTTGAAACTTGGTGTGTCCATTACTAATAACATACTTAGTATCCATGATCAATTTCAAACAAATCGGATAAATTTTGTGGAGTTTGAAATATTCTCCTCTGCCTCCCCTTAAATGTGCAGAAATTTGATCTGAACAAATGTAACTTTTCGTTCTGCGAAGGAATTTTTCAATGTTACATTTGTTCGGATTAAATTTCTGCATATTTAAAGGACAAAACTAAATTCTTTCAATCATTTATTATCACAATACACTGCCATATTAAATTGATTCAGCATATTGGAAATTAAATCAAAGGCTTTCCCAAAACAAGCTATGAAATGTTTCATATGAAACTATTTGTATCTCCGAAGGAAGCAAAAACGAATAAAACTTAAAGGAAGTTGAATATCGTCGGCGTACTTCTAAAAACCCCGTTAAGTCCAATTTTTCCCGAAATCTGTGTATATTTTCAAAATGCTGTTAAAACCTCGTAAGTCTGAAAATGTTTTTATATTTTATAAATAACAAATTCATAGCAGTTGTTAGCTGTGGTATGAAAAGTATAAGAAGTTATTTTACTCTCTTGTACAAATTTCCTCAAATTCAGTTAAGTGGTTTCAAAAGTAAGTCAACGATATCCACTTCTCTGCTGAGAATCGAACCGAGATTCCTAGATTTGTAGCTATGAAGTCTGCCGATGGAGCCACATCGGACATTAAGACTATACAATGAAAATAAAAAAATAGGCTTAAGGACTTTACTAATAGACGGTAATTATACACAGTATTTAAAGGGTGTAAATGATATTTTGTTATTGAAGTGTTGTGTCAGTGAAGTGTGTTGTGTCAGTGAAGTGTGTTGTGTAAGTTAAACGTGTTCCTGTCAGTGAAGCTTTATAGTGGCAGTGCAAAGTATTTGAACAGTGAAATGTTTTCGAAGTGTTAATGAAATCAGGATAGAATCAGTGAAATGTGTCGTAGTTCCAGTGCAGTGAGTGAGTTGACAGCGAAATGAGTGTAATGTTGAAAGGTACTTGTGCAGATATGAACATATCATACTCGTGGGTTTTAGTTCGAACTTAGGGTTAAGATAGAAATTATATTTATTTTAAATGTTATTTTAAGTGATCGTGCTTCATTTAATTTAGGATGTTCCCTGTTATTAATACTACAATAGAAACTCTATTATCCGTGGTAATGAAGGGGATGGACTGAATGGTTAATCGGAAAAATCGGATAATCCGTACCATAAAAGATTTTCGTAAATTTAATTAATACTGCTTACACTCTCGTAAGCTCCTCTATGGTTTGTATTGAATACGCGAGGTAGTGGATCAGAACTTCACTGATTTAAGTCTGATTTGTTAACAACGATTGTTAAGTTGCAAGAAAACTCCTTATAATGACTTCTGTTGGAAGATAGGAATGAGTGGACATCTCATGTTGTAGATTTACGTACCGGTACTTCATTCATTTTAGCCTTGATTTTTATTAAATTGCATACAGCTGTGATTCCAATCCCATATTCTGAGATACGCCACAGTTTCTCGTTCCACAAACACTCTGTTTGCACTTTTTGATACTTAGTACAACAAGATTTCTTTTGATATCGGTGGAAGACATTTTATATGAAGTTCTACAGTACAACAACTTGAACAGTAGACCATATTGTGTAAGGGCAAGGACTTATAATAAATCTCTCTCGAATAAATAACGTGCTAATATAATGTACAGAACTTCATATATTTCTGTGGTAAAAAAAAAAAGCGAAAGAAATACAGTCGGATAATCCGACAATCGGTTAATAGGATGACGGATAATCGGGATTCCACTGTATTATTATTATTATTATTATTATTATTATTATTATTATTAGTATTAATTATTAGTATTATTATTAATTCTATTTTCAATTAATAAGTTTATTATTGTTATTATTGAGTGTAATTAGTTATCACTGCCACCGGGTATATACCCATTGCAGTGTGAAAAAATACATACATACAAAGTAATATGCTCAAGCCCCGAGACGTCACGATATTGCTTGTTAAGCAAGGCGTTTCGTTGTAAGTAAATAGAAGCTTCCACATGCAGGGAATGACAGGGCCAGATGAAATGCACGAAATTGGTGGCGGATGTGTTTGGTTTGGGTGCTAGCTGAAAGTGACCTGGGGCCAAGGTGAGCCACCACGCCTTCCCCCTCTGCTGGCGCCCGATCGGGTAGCCTCCAGGTGTTGCTCTCAGGCTGCAAAGACAACGCTGTACCAGTATCGGCAATTAGTACTCATTACGAGCGACTGCCAATCTTCGCTTCAAGCAATATTAAGACGTGTTTTTAAATTGCAAGTGACTCTTCATGTAGTTTGCACGTTCATTTGATTTCTTTGAAAACAGAGTAAATGGTGGAATTCTTTTTCTTCGAACTTTGTTTGATCTCCAACTGATCCTTTGAGGTTTCCTACTCACAGAGTGATTGTAGAGCAGGTTTCCATTGGCATTGCTTCTTCCTTTTCATTAACTCAAGACGACAAATAACATGAGCGATTCATAAACGTAGAATCCTTAACTCGAAAGACTCCCATAAGTAACGTCAATGGTACGATCGGTCTTTGAGACCGCTATTGTCTTAAACATACATTTCGTTCATATTTTTGTATGAAAACATATTCAGGTAATTTATCCAACATATACAGGGACATCATTTTATTTTTACTAACATTTATAATATTAACCTAGCTATACCTTTGGGTGAACGGTTGCTAACCCCTTCCACGACTGGAGTTAAATGATACTAGCGTAATATACAAACAAATCACTTTACTATGTATAGGAGGGAAGAAAAGTAGTTCATCCATTTACGTAAACTAGGAAATATCGTGATTTTGAGTTTGATAATTTGTTTAATCAAAATACAGTACAGAATTAACAATGAGTGTTTTTACTCACGAACTGAGCTGTCCATGCGGACGTATTCATTATGCAGTGTATATTATACTGTCTACAGCACATTAGCGTACACTATAGAGAATGAAGTTAAATTGAAAAATAATCAAATATGGATATTTAAACACATTTTTGAAAATGGTAGCCGTACATTTCGATACAGGCTTCAGTTCTAATGTGCATATTATCGCACTATAGACTATTGCACCTAATTCCAATTACCAGTTTCGTTCTTCGTACCAGTAACTCATGTTGAAATAATTCTGTACCTACTCTATAAAAGAGTACCTTACGTACTGTAAATTCAATCTTCACTTCTGCCCGATCCGAAATCTACTGTCCGTCCAAGTGGTTATGTGGTAGGGTCGTAGAAAGGGGGAAAATCACGTGACAGTTAATTACTTTACGAGGCCCTTTTATTTAAGTTATTTTAAACAGTTGTATAATATTACGTACACGTCCAATTTCTAACAGAAATTAATGTTTTCAGAAAATAGCTAAGAAAGCCCAGCCACTAACCTTTACAAAGAGGCGAATAGAAGCGGGTGGGGGAAACCTGGATGCGACGTAGGCAAATGGACGACTGTACCTGTGCGAAAACGATTCAATATTGAAAGCTCTTTCGTCACTGGAAAACGCGAACATATTTTTGGAACATACTGTTTACTATAACCGTAAGGCTACTATGACTGTATATGCGGTCTTGGATCTGTGTGCAGGACGGTTGAACTTCATTAGTAGAAGGGGTGGGAGTGAAGTACATTAAAAAACTCAGGTACAATAAAAATCGAAGTAAATATAAAATGATGTCCCTGTATAACAATAGACCAGATATGCTTACAATATAATTTTAGAAAAAATGAATTGCCTCATCATATTTTAAAAATTAGAATGATAACATAGAATATGGAAAACTTATTGTACTTCTGTCTTTTTTCTCTGTATTACCTTAACATTTTATTATTATTATTATTATTATTATTATTATTATTATTATTATTATTATTATTATTACCCATATTATTATTATCATCATCATTATTGTTGTCATCGTCATTATTGACGTCATTGTCATTATTATCCACATAGTCATTGCTGCAATAATTGTCATTATCATTGTAATTATCACCAGTGTCATAGTAATCGTTATTGTCTTTGCTGTCATCGTTTTGTAATTGCCGGCATTGTTATTGTTGTCATTGTCATTATTGTCACCGTCATTCAATCTGTTGTCATTAGCATTATCATCGACATTATTGTTGTCATCATTACCTTCAATGTCATTTTTTTCGACATTGCCATTACTGTCATCATTGTTGTCATTGTCATTTTCATTGTCACCATTGCCATCATTGCCATTGTAAACTTCATTAATTCATTATTATTGTCTTTGTTGTCGTCTTTGTAATTTTAACTGTTATATTTTTGTCATTGTTAAGCTCATTGATGTCATTGTTGTCATCACCATTATATCGTTATCATTGCCATTCATCATTACCCTCCTCATTATCGTGACAGACATTGTAATCGTCGTCATTGTAACCATAACGCCATCCTCAAGAGTTGGATGATCTCTGTATTTTCCCACGAAAATTCTGTAACACGAAGTGTTTGCAACACTTACAAGTTGCAGATCTCCAGAAAACATACAAAACCACAAAACAACAAACACACATCCAGTCTCTGTAGTTTCTTCGGGGAATCGAATCCGGGTCAAGTGGGTCGTTACCACTGAACCGCACTGGAGGCCAAATTAATTACTCGATTCAAATCGGAGTGCTACCACCTCGGGTGAAGTTTGATGTCTGAAGTGTTCTTTAATTTTACCCAGAAGATTAAGTTCTTCAGTAAGACAAGCTACAAGTTCTTTTCAGTCTTGTATTTGAGGTAGAAGTCGTGTTTTAATGTGTAAACAATTATTGGTCTCCAGCATCCCATTCGATTTATAATAATAATAAATCGCTTCATCATTTATCACCATCTCCATTAACTACAAACAGAAGTAATAAGATGTTAAAAGCAAAACAAATAAGATAAAACCTCAATCGTTATGAAGTTTTTGTCCACTATCGATGTAACAGATTACAAATTAAAATGCAGGAATTCCATTCTTTCAAGTGCGCGGGTAGTTGACCCCTTCGATCCACACACGAAATGGCGTCTCTGTGACCTCGGAGGGCTTAAAATTGCTTACTGATTGTAGATACGGACGTAGATTACCGCGAGGTTAGACTATGGACAGAACAGCGTCACGGCGTGGTGTGCACTTAAAAAAGAGGAGCTGAGGCAGTACTGAGAGGTGAATGTGATTAAAATTAATGTACGCGATCGATGTAGCCATAACAATATAGAGAGAGACTCTTCGTGCCTGCTCAGTCTTGCAGAAAATGCTGGTGCTCCCGCACAAAGGGTTGAGCGGCGGTTATCGTGTTGTTGTTTGTAGCTAGCGATAATTGGCGGGTGACCGATCAGGTACCGAGGCTTGTTGCTGCGTCTGCTAGCAGATAATTACACAGATTATAACGTGGCTTGTGGAAACAGGGCGATCGACGGTCCCTTGACCACAGGAGAAGTAATAAATAAAGGATTGACAGCTTTTTAATTTGCATTTATAATAATTAGAAGCTACTTTTTATTTTATTGAAGCTTAGACATCTCAGAGCTGTAATTATTTACAGTAAAAATTATCATATTTAATGTATACACTGTTTCCGTCTTGTCAGATAAAACTCTGTTTCAATCATCCATCTTCAAGTTTTGCATAATTAAAAGTGTAAATAGAGAACCATCCTGTCTGGAAACCCGTTCGTGTAACATTCAGGTGTTGACGAAGAGATTTGATTCGCTCTTGGAAAGCCTGTGAATTAACATTCAGGACTGGTCACTATATAGAGGTGGTCATCATCAATAGTCTACACTGTGACACCTCATAAGGGGAGAGGATGGGTACATAATGTATTAGTGCTGTCGATCGATCAAAATATTTAATCGATTAACGATTTGAATTTAATCGATTAATCGATACGTAGATTAATCGAGCTTCGGTCGATTTGAAAAAAAAGTTTTAATATATTATAATACACAATTATTGTTAAATTTAATTTGTGTTCGGTGATAAGCATAAGTATGAAATATTGTATATTTGTATATATATATATATATATATATATATATATATATATATATACTGTGTAATATTATATAAATACTAGCCGTACCCGTGCACTCCGCTGCACCGGTTAGAAATAAATATAAAGTGATTACATAATTAAAATAGGACGTTTGATCCAGGGAACAACTTTTACAACAGCGCAAGATAATCTGCTTCGCTCATTACCCAATTTTTTTTGTGTTGCATTTATTACATATATATTTTATGTATTTTAACACGATTCAATTGAGCATAGTTAAAATTTGAATTATAAAATAATGGATTGCTAAGCTAACGTACTATTACTGCATACTAAATCAATACACTCTCGTTGTTCGTTAATTCTCTGAGATTAAAATGAGTGTACATAAATATTATTTTAAGAAATGCAGAAAACGAACGTACAAAATAGCCTATCAAATTTTTTGTGCATAAGAAGCTATTTTAATCTTACCTGTCCTCGATTTACTCAGACGTTACTGTAATAACATTATAGCATTATGTCCATCTAGAGAAACTACACTTTCCAATGGTGAAATAATAATTAATTATACAAATCGGTTAATTTAGCTTCTGATATTACTTCATGCAAACACAGAAACATTGCCTGAAGGCTATGTTTAATAGCTTTCGATTGTTGCTGTCCAAGGCCCCTTATAGACGAAGTCATTTGTTTTTTAATTCATTACACGACCTTAGATGGCAGTTATTTTAATTTTAAAACTCATTTATCTCATTAAATATCAGTCCTATCAAAATTTTTCAAGGAATAAAACTTATCGCAAATTATTTTTAAAGAAACTTTTGCTATGTAACATTTTTCACAAAAGTCAATAATAAGCGAGATATTTCGATTTATTTAATTCAGGCCCCCTTTATAACCCCCCTTTTAAATAATGTATTTTGAATGCCATATAGCCTAAAATCTAAGTTACAACGAGCTTAATTTATATTCCAATTTTCATCGAAATCCGTTCAGCCATTATCGCGTGAAAAGGTAACAAACATACAGACAGACAGACAGACAGACATACAAACAAAAATTTAAAAACAGCGATTTTCGGTTTCAGGGTGGTTACTTATATATGTTAGGACCAATTATTTTTGGAAAATCGAAAATTACCAGAAAAATTTCGGCTACAGATTTATTATTAGTATAGATAATCCAACCTTCCTCAATTTGGTGAGGTTGCCAAGACAAAGAATGTTAAACAGTAACATTTAAAATGACATTAAAAATGTCTTACAAGAAATTTGTTTACAAGAAATTAAAATTTGCAGTAGATATTTCACATAATGAAAATTTATAAAAATGCAGATAAAAAAATAGACTGAGAAAATTCAACTGTAATTTGAATTGAAATACAAATACTGCATCGTTGTATTACAATACAATACTATTTCAATTATTTACCAACATATTTTTTGTGCACACCTGTGGAGTAACGGTTAGCGCGTCTGGCCGCGTAACCAGGTGGCCCGGGTTCGATTGCCGGTCGGGGCTAGTTACCTAGTTGAGGTTTTTTCCGGGGTTTTCTCTCAACGCAACATGAGCAAATGCTGGGTAACTTTCGGTGCTGGACCCCGGACTCACTCCACTGGCATTATCATCTTCATCTCATTCAGACGCTAAATAACCTAGATGTTGATAAAGTGTCATAAAATAACCTAAGAAAAAGAATAAAAACATATTTATTATGTAGGCTTATAATTTATCGTGTCAATTCTCCGGAGATTTTTGAGACAAACACAAATTTAAAAAAATATGAAGACTCACCTAGTTAATACTGCTTCAGCCATGATACAGAGTGTTTCATGAAGTGGTCCTCCGGCTTATGGAGGTGATTCCTGAGGTTATTTGAAACAAAAAATTGTAAATAAATTAATGGGATCACATTCATAAATACTGAGTTACAAGACATTTTCGAAACGCGTCATAGTGAATGGAGCTCTAGGCATGTTTGTTGCCATAGCTACGTGCACCCTTGGATTACTGCATCTGTGGGGGGGGGGGGTGGATGAAAGACATCGTTTTAAGGTAAAAACACACGAAGAGTTATTTCAATGCATTCTGGATGCCTCGGCGACAATACGAAACAAACGTGTGACGCTCCGAAATGCTACACGTGCGGTTCACACCCGTGCTGATCTTGCCTTGAGATTCAGGGAGGCATTTTAGAAAATGTGATTTAAATCCACAGACAGCGATACATAAATAATTTCAATTGTTTGTATTTTATTTATTTACTTACTTATTAATTAATTTATTTATTTATTTACTTATTTATTTATTTGCTTGCTTGTTTGTTTGTTTGATTGTTTCTTTTTTATTTATTTATTTATTCATTCATTTATTCATTCATTTATTCATTCATTCATTTATTAATTTATTTATTCATTTATTTATTTATTTATTCATTCATTTATTCATTTATTTATTTGTTTATTTATTCATTTATTCATTCATGTATTAATTTATTAATTTATTTTTTTTTCATTCATTTATTCATTCATTCACTCATTCACTCATTTATTCATTTATTTATTTATTTATTCATTTATTTATTCATTCATTTAGTCATTCATTCATTCATTCATTTCTTCATTTATTTATTTATTCATTCATTCATTTACTCATTCATTCATTTATTCATTTATTTATTTATTTGTTTATTTATTTATTTATTCATTCATTCATTTATGCATTTATTTCTTCATTCATTCATTCACTCATTCACTCATTCACTCATTTATTTATTTATTTATTTATTTTTCTTTATTCATTTATTCATTCATTCATTCATTCGTTTATTAATTAATTAATTTATTTATTTATTTATTTATTTATTTATTTATTTATTTATTTATTCATTCATTCGCTCATTCATTCATTCATTTATTCATTATTCATTTATTTATGTATTTATTTATTTATTTATTTATTTATTTATTTATTTATTTATTTATTTATTTATTTATTTATTTATTTATTTCATTTTTGTTACTGAAATCCTGAAATAAAAGTTTTTTTGTCATTTTCAAATTACAGTAACTTCGTAATTATGAATGTGATCCCATTAATTTATTTACATGTTTTGTTACAAATAACCTCAGCAATCACCTCCATAAACCGGGGAAAACTTCGTGAATCACCCTGTATATAACATAGAAATCATTAATTGAGAGAAGCCAAGGTACAATGAAGCCTGATTGTTTAGCGTTGTTGTGAGTACAGAACTTGCTGAAACCTTGTGAAATGTGGAACGTTGCAAGTGTTTCGTGCTTCCAAAAAGACAAAGAGAGCAGGCACGCCGATAACAGGGGATTATTCTCGCAATTATAAATTGACAATGCACCTATAAATGCAATAATGCGGATAATTGCGAAGGCTCTGGCAATTATACGTTCTGACAGTCGTGATGATATTTATATAAACAATGGAAAATTTTATCAAAATCGCTGGAGTAACGACGAAATGGAACGCTTATGGCGTGAACAATTAAATTTCGAAATTGCCTACAAAGGAATATGATTCTTTTATTTGTGTAAATAATAACTAATTAAATGAAATTATCATACTACTTCGGCTAGGACTGAGATTCCTATGAAACTTGAGAAGAAAACAGCTAATTCATTTGACGGAAACTCTAACTTTAATCTTATTCCAAATGTTGCCACGGCGTATACGTATTCAATGGCTATAACATGCATCTTCAAACTAAAAATTCGGTATTTTACAATACATTTTGTTTTCAGATAAATCTAGTTCAATATAATAAAAGTTTCAAGTTCAATGTATGAGATTTATCTGTTTTGCAAATGTTTATTTGCTATAACATTGTATAATGGAATATTAACGTTTTCGCCTTTTCGACATCATCAGATATTGTTAAGAAACACGAAATCTAAACCTTGAACAAATTAAAATGTACATAGTAATATATTACGACACATAAGATTTGATCAAATTTTATCAATTATCTATTGTTGATGTTATAACAAATGTTATTTAAATATAAAATGGATTGATATTATATCACAATTCCACTCATAATTCCCCGATAATTAACTACAAATTCAACAATTGAGTTTTTTCCACCAATATATTATTAATTTGCTGATATTCGTATTTCTGATAATGACTTAATGCAGGATATATGTGTAGCATTTTTGTAAATTTCAATTATTTATATGTGTTTTGTAACATGTGGGATCCCTACGTCGGAAAGAGAGGACAGGCTCAGATGGTCTGACATGTTTACCAAAGAGGCGGGAAAACAATGGTCGAGGGCAGCAAAGAACAGAGTTTTGTGGAGAGAACTAGGGAAGGTCTTTGTAAATAGATAACGTAATCAGTGTTAAGATATTGTAAATAGTAAAGCCAGTATTAGTGAAAGTGTAAGATAAGTTTTGTAAATAGTAAAGTCAGTGTTGAGAAAGTGTCAGGTAAATAGTGTAAATAGCAATCAGTGTTTGTCAAAGTGCCAGTGTCAGTATAATGTGTGTAGTGCAAGAAAAAAAATGAACAAAGAACAGAGCGCTTAGACTAGTTAGAGTTGAACAAGGTTATTAACCATGTCACAAAAGTAGTATACACGACAAGCTCGCCTGGATTGGCTCACCAAGCGAGTACACTTGAGCCATCCCTGTCGAGGGGGTTCTAACCCCATCACAGGAGGCCTGTGCCCAACATGGGACATCATGGCTAACATTCATTCATTCATTCAACATGAGTTATATGTACCAGAAATCATATCGGCATTTTCCAAATTTACATTTCCTGGATATCTTTTTTAAAATAAACCTTTTTCATTAATAAGACATAACTACATAAAACTCATGAAAGTCCATTTTGTCGTGCATATTACTACGTACATTTTAATTTGTTCAAGGTTTAGATTTCGTGTTTCTTAACAATATCTGATGATGTCGAAAAGGAGAAAACGTTAATATTCCATATACAATGTTACAGCAAATAAGCATTTGCAAAATAGATAAATCTTATAGATTGAACTTGAAACTTTTATTATTATAAAAATTCGGTCTTTACCCCCTCCCTCATAGATTTTGCAGGAAAAGACATATTATACATTAAAGATAACAAAATGAAATATAGGCCTAATAATGTAATTAAAATTCTGAAGCACACATTCAATTCATGATAAGAAAATCTTGTTATAACTTAAAGGTACACAAACAAGCTGCATTCCGAACAATGGTACACAGACTACTCAACATACCAATGAACCAACAGGATTACAACGAAGAACTAAACACAATCAAATACATAGCACAAGAAAACGGATACAACCCTAACATAATAGGCAATATAATACGTAAGACAAAACAAAACCACAAAAAACAGAAGAATACAACACAAACACAAGAACACAAAAAATACATCACACTAACAAACGAAAACAAAAACACACATAAAATTGCAACCTCATTCAAGAAATTAAACTACAACATCGCATACAGAACAAATAACACCCTGCAAAAACATCTCAACACACAAACAACGCAAACAAGCAAATACAACCACATAGGCGTATACAAACTCAAATGTAACACCTGCAACAACTTCTAGGACAGACAGGCAGATCATTTCAAACACGTTACAAAGAACACATACAACCATAACAAAATTACAAAACACATCCACATATGCAGAACACATCACAAATGCCAACCACACCTACAGAGACATCAACACATACTGCACGTCCAACCAAAAAGCCAGAAACTCAACACACTAGAACAATATGAAATATACGAAAACACACCCCAACGATATTCTCAACACACAACTGAATTTCAAAACACATAGGCCCAATTGTATAAAACTCCCTGACTAAAGATCAACTTTGATCGAAGATCGAAAAGTGAACCGAGTTCAGACACTTCTTCTATTGTATAAAACTTTTCTGCGATCAAATTACCTTGGTTCAAATGCAATCTAAGTTCACGTGAAAAGGATTTGGCAACATCGCATAAACAGGTGAAATACGTGATGCGCGGACAGGTTTGATCAGTGTTGCCAATCTAGCGACTTTAACTCTTTTTCAACAACAATTTCTTTTAACTTTTATATTACTTAAATATGGATTTAGTGACCTTTTTAGCACCCCATAGTGACAAAATTTAATCTTTCTTTGTTGATAATGAGAAATCTAGCGACTTTACAACTACTTTTTGGCGACTTTCCGTACACTCTGTTGGAGACACTGGTTTTTTGTGCAATGTAAATAATGGCGGACAATAAGAAGAAGGTTGACTGTTCTCCGAGTTGTTATCATGTTATGGTGTTTGATACTGCTAAACATAATAAAGCTTTATAAAACGACAATTTTCGTTTAGTAATACAGTTAATTGAAAATTTATGAATGTACCTATCATATCCATGAATAATTAATGGTTGTTATAAACATAATATAATTATAGGTTATGTTATTTGATACTGCTGAACACGATAGAGCCTTATAACATATAAGATTGTGTATTAAGGCAAGAAATTGAAAGAAATATATATAAATGTACCTATCATATCTATTAATATTAATAATAATGGATATTTTATTTGCACAATCTGTCACTCGTATATTTCAAACAGAAAAGAAATAACTGAACTTGGATCATCTAACTTAATCGGAAAAATTTCTTCAGTCAAAGTTGACTTTAGTTTAAGACAAATTAATTTCAGATTAGACTTTATACAACACAAAATTCCAAGTTCAGCTGAAACAAGGATCAATTTAACCTCTGATCTAAGATTAAATGGTTTATACAATCGGGCCATACACTCTTTGACTCTACACTACCAACGCACCCACACAGGAAACAAGAGGCGCCAAGACCAACAACGACCAGTTCCGAAGATGACCGAAAATAGATCGAAACATGTTAACAAGGCACGTTAAAAATTTAACACAAGAAAGTTCTTATCATAGGCTACATATTCCGAAGTGATATAGTGTTAAAAGTTGTGTAATCAAGATGTACATTAAGATTCAAACCAGACGCTGAAATCTTTCGATTTAAGAGTCACAGCGTTGTCGACCTGATAGCTTCATGGTTTCCGATCATGTCCACATGTGAGATCAGGAACCCGTTGGAAGAAGTCGAAAGTCTTGACCGAGTCAAGGAGAGAGCTGGAGCAGCAGCACCAGATGACGCATGCGAGGCGCTGCAAATCACTGCGGTGCGAGTGGGGATGAGCAGAGGTGCCGACATCGACCTGCTTGTGGGCAGGAATGTTCCGCCACGTATGTTTACAGCACAAACCACCCCTGTGTGTGTTTCAAAACAGTAGAGGCGTTCTCAGATGACTTTCACACTTCGTGGTTCAGTAACCAAAGTTGTGTACAAGCATTCGTCGGATATTTTCTCTCACAATTTGAGAAACAACCGCATCCCCTTATAGTCTATTTCTTGTCCTTTATCTTCATGTTCTCTTTTTGTGACATGCAGCCTTCGAAAACCTTTGGTCTAGTATTAGTACTAGTATTTATTTATTTAACCTGGTAGAGATAAGGCCGTCAGGCCTTCTCTGCCCCTCAACCAGGAGATTCCAACTATAATATGAAGAATAAAATTACAATTAGTATTAAATTTACAATTACAATTACAAATAAAATTACGCTTAGTATTAAATTTACAATTACAATTGCAATAAAAATCAAAGTACGAAAAGATTACCTGACTAATTAAAGCTAGATAATTTATCAACAGTAATCTCACTACACGTTTCGATTTATCTAGAGAAAATCAAAACTCGAGTGGGATTTAATTGACTATTACAAGATTAGAAGAAAGCATATAAAGATTAGAAGTAACGAAGTACTCCAATACAATAAAATATTAATTGACTTACGAAAATAGAACTGTCTTCAAATGTATTATTGTACCATCTCAACATTACAAATATTACGCTAGATGCATGCTAGATGGCAGTAGTGAGCAATGCCTTCTCGTCGAGAAGTTCTCGATCTACAGTATACACGATGGCAATGTTACTAGTCAAGAAGGCTTTGTTGATTCAGTTTCATTTTTATTAAAATGCAACATTCCACTTCAATTATCCGAATCCCAGTAATCAACGTCACTTGACAGATGATTTTCAATAAATCTTAATATTAAACAATCTCTGATACGTGACTATCCATAATATCATATAGCAGAAGCTATAACATAACCTAACTAATATACACAAGTGTTAGAAAAGTTTTTAATTAACGACGATGACATAAAAAATAAACAGGAATAATTTTAAAAGGAATAATTATTGAATGTACAATTTTCAAATTTGAATGTGGTTGGTGGTTCAATTGATGTTATATTGGACGTGTGCGTAATAGAAGTGGAACTCGTTGATTTAGGCCTACATGGTGTATTCAACTTATTCAGAATTTCCGAATGAATAATTTTAAAAGGAATAATTATTGAGTGTACAATTTTCAAATTTGAATGTGGTTGGTGGTTCAATTGATGTTATATTGGACGTGTGCGTAATAGAAGTGGAACTCGTTGATTTAGGCCTACTTGGTGTATTCAACTTATTCAGGATTTCCGAATGGTGCTCTTCATTTATTTGTAAATCGGATTTCAGAAGATGCATAGGTATGATCAGTGATTTTTATTAATTCTTGTTCTTGAATGCCAATGCGAGTCATATTTGAAACTGCTGTGCATCGACTGGAGTGGTTTGTAATTTTATATATACTGTATATATATTTTGACGTCCAGACCAGCGCAGTTTCAAATGTTGGCAAACAAAGAAACAAATGCTAGGGACGCGATAAAATTAAACAAATGCTAGGGACGCGATAAAATTAAACAAATGCTAGGGACGCGATAAAATTGTACGATAAGCAGCCATGATTGGTTGAAATACGTCCTTTCGTACCGTTTTATTGGTCAAAAGCAGTATGACGTAGTAAGAGTGTAATAGTCATAGAAAAACAAAGAATATTTTATATTTACTGAATTACAAATTAAACCTAGAATAACAAAATTGTATAGTGATGAAATTAGTGGATATTGAAATATTTTGTGATAGATTAAAGAAACTATTTACAAGAAATCAATTACTGACCAAGTGCCTAGTAAGTTTGCGTTTGAATTCAATTTTATTTCGACAGTCCCTGATGCTAGCAGGTAGCGAATTCCAGAGTCTTGGCAGGGCTATTGTGAAAGAGGATGAGTATGAGGAGGTGCGATGGGATGGTATTGTTAGTATTGTTTCATGACGAGAGCGTGTGTTCAGATTATGGTGGGAAGAAAGGTAAGTGAAGCGAGACGACAGGTACGAAGGAATAGAAGAGTTCAAGATTTCGAAGAGAAAGAGAAGTGAATGTAAATTTATTTTCTTATCTAGTTTAAGCCAACCTATTGTTTCCAGGGATGGGGTAATATGATCATATTTACGAACATTGCTTACAAAACGTACACACAAATTATGAGCACGTTGGAGTTTCGTTTTGTTGTCGTTGGAGAGGTCAGTCAGTAAAATGTCAGCAAAGTCAAAATAGGGAAATACAAGTGGTGAACTACGACACTCCATACTTTCCCATAAGTCTGGCTGTATGATGAAGATGTTTGATTTTCCAGCACGTGTTGACAATTTCTGCAGTGCTTCGGGACTATTTTCAGTACCATTATCATAGCGGTACAATTCGAGACATGAAGGTCACCCAAAATACTGAATTTATATATTTAATTTAATTAATACCGGGTGAACCAGCCATGGCTACACTCCTAACCGCACTCACGGCGGCTGATTCATAGGCCTAGTCCACACCTGTGGAGTAACGGTCAGCGCGTCTGGCCGCGAAACCAGGTGGCCCGGGTTTGAATCCCGGTCGGGGCAAGTTACCTGGTTGAGGTTTTTTCCGGGGTTTTCCCTCAACCCAATACGAGCAAATGCTGGGTAACTTTCGGACTCATTTCATCGGCATTATCACCTTCATTTCATTCAGACGCTAAATAACCTAGATGTTGATACAGCGTCGTAAAATAACCCAATGAAATAAATTCATAGGCCTATGTAATGGCGCAACTCGCTGCAGTTCGTTCTCTCAAATGGCTCGAATTTCGTACCTGATAGTTTATTTGAGTTCCTCAAGCGAATGTGGGTAAACTTATCGACACTATTTAGACTGAGTTCAAAAAGCTAATTAATTTCTTTTAGCAAATATGAACTAATAATTTTGAAAACTTTGACGCAAGGGGTCTTTTAAATAACGTCAGTATAAAATATATTTAAAAAACATAATTTCAAAACTATTAACCCTAATGGCACAAAATTTTGTATAGATGACTATTACACTCTTACTACGTCATACTACTTTTGACCAATAAAACGGTACGAAATGACGTATTTCAACCAATCATGGCTGCTTATCGCACAATTTTATCGCGTCCCTAGCATTTGTTTAATTTTATCGCGTCCCTAGCATTTGTTTAATTTTATCGCGTCCCTAGCATTTGTTTCTTTGTTTGCCAACATTTGAAACTGCGCTGGTCTGGTCGTCAAAAATATATATAAAATTACAAACCACTCCAGTCGATGCACAGCAGTTTCAAATATGACTCGCATTGGCATTCAAGAACAAGAATTAATGAAAATCAGTGATCATACCTATGCATCTTCTGAAATTCGATTTACAAATAAATGAAGAGCACCATTCGGAAATCCTGAATAAGTTGAATACACCATGTAGGCCTAAATCAACGAGTTCCACTTCTATTACGCACACGTCCAATATAACATCAATTGAACCACCAATCACATTTAAATTTGAAAATTGTACATTCAATAATTATTCCTTTTAAAATTATTCATTCGGAAATTCTGAATAAGTTGAATACACCATGTAGGCCTAAATCAACGAGTTCCACTTCTATTACGCACATGTCCAATATAACATCTATTGAACCACCAACCACATTCAAATTTGAAAATTGTACATTAAATAATTATTCCTTTTAAAATTATTCATGTTTATTCTTTATGTCATCGTCGTTAATTAAAACTTTTCTAACACTTGTGTATATTAGTTAGGTTATGTTATAGCTTCTGCTCTGAGAGGATAAAAAGAACTTCTGCTATATGATATTATGGATAGTCACGTATCAGAGATTGTTTAATATTAAGATTTATTGAATAGTAATCATTACAGTGTCTATATAAGTATTAGGGGCTGCAAGACAACAAACACCTTTAAGAACAGCTTAAAAGATAACCTTATTAGCATTTCACTCCGATCATACTGATTTAAACTATCACTGACTACATTGTTACTTCTTTCTTTAGACATCGTCCTGATTGTGCTGTATTTTCAAAATTGTCTCATAATAATCTCTTTCTATTATCTAATATCATTTGAAATATATTAACATTCTATGTATTTTAGTTTAATTCTGCTACACAGTTTATTTCAGTGTTTAATTAATAGTTCATAGTATTTTGTTGTTTAATTCGTAAATAACTCTTGTATACATGTAACTCTCATCTAAATCAAATTGTTGAATTATTTGTAAGTTCATGCATATGTATATACACTTTTTGCTGGTTGAGTGGAAGAGAAGGCCTTACGGCCTTAACTCTGCCAGCTAAAATAAATCATTATTATTATTATTATTATTATTATTATATAAAGACACTACTGCCATCTAGCATGCATCTAGCGTAATATTTGTAATGTTGAGATGGTACAATAATACATTTGAAGACAGTTGTATTTTCGTAAGTCAATTAATATTTTATTGTATTGGAGTACTTCGTTACTTCTAATCTTTATATACTTTCTTCTAATCGTGTAATAGTCAATTAAATCCCACTCGAGTTTTGATTTTCTCTAGATAAATCAAAACGTCTAGTGAGATTACTGTTGATAATATTGTAGATCTGTTTGTGTAGCTTAAATTTCACAAATTTTGATAAAAATTGTGAAAGTTTTAAAAATCATATACGTGTTCCTTAATAAGCTATCCTTAAATAGGAATTGTATGTTTACAATTTGAAACGTATTTGATAAAAGAATTGTAACTCTATGCTAGGAATTCTATAAATTAATTTTATTGCAACAAAAATAAAAAAAAGAAACTGTTTCTAGCTATTGGAGTAAAATTACCGATTACACCTGAACATTCCACTGGAGACCGAAGTCGTAAATAAATCGAGACAAGAATTTGTACGCAGAGAACGACAGACAGAAATTAATTGAAATTAATTTAGAGCAATACATTGAGACAAGAAGTTGTGTGCAAAAGAAAGATGACAAATAGATAAAAATTGAACAGGAGTAGAAGTTGTACAATAAAAGACACAAAAATTTACACAAAAAAACGTATTGCATACAGATAGACAGATGTAACGTTAAAGAAACACACTTTCTGAGTTGAAGGAAGAGAATACTTCATGTGAAAACACGTCTTTAAGTATCAAGAAAGTTCAAAACGTGTATTTGTGACAAAAAGGAAACATTTTATTGAAAATAGTAGCCACGGATGGATTACAGGCGAAGAGTGAGACAGGCACTTTAGCCTATATACCGCTGTAGGAGTCACAGTTCTTACAAAATGGAGAAAAATTTCCACTTCGCTGCCAGGAATCAAATAGTTCATTCATTCATAGTGTTCTGCCCAAGGGCAGGTCTTTCACTGCAAACCCAGCATTCTCCAGTCTTTCCTATTTTCTGCCCTTCTCTTTGTCTCCTCATATGACCCATATATATGAGGGGCTCACAACCAGAGTAGACCAAGTCCACCAGTGATCAGTTTGTGGATTAATACAATCTCGGATGAAGAAAACTTAGATTTATTCATTGCCATAACAAACAAAGTCTATAACTCATTTGTTACTCCACAGAGGGCAGCATTTCCTATGGAAGGTGAAGGTTGCTAAGCGTGAGCCAGGAACTTTAAGACTCAATATCTCAGAACTATTCCAGACGGACTTGGTCCACTCTGGTTGTGAACCACTCATATCTTAATGTAGTCTATCATCTCATATCTTCTTCTGCCCTGAACTCTTCTCCCGTTCACCATTCCTTCTAGGCAGTTTCTTCTCAACCAGTAACTCAGCCAATTCATTTTCCTCTTTCTGATCGGTTTCAAAATCTTCCTCTGTCTCTGTTGGATTGCTTCCTAATGTGTCCTTCCCCAGCATCGCCATCCCATTCGTTTATATTTAGATCCGAAAACGCTACCATTTGAATGGCAGCGGAGCACCATTCAAAACTCGACTTGTATTATATTTTAGGACTTTTTAAATTGGTGTGAAACAAACAAACGGTGTATTCAGCGACATAGGGCCAGCTTCCAGCCACGTGCGTAATGTTGTTACGCGGATCCATTCTGCCACACACATGCCATCTCCAGATGTTTCCGTGGTAAAATAAAAGTTGCGGCATTGTTTGATTTGTCTCTGGCACGAGCGGGTCACATCACTCCCCTGTTCCAGTGTTTGTTTCTCCGGAGAGGCAAAGAATTCAAGGTTAGCTATAAAATGACTTGGAGCAAAATTCCTGGAGTCGGGATAGCTTCCAGATCCCAGTAAAACCGTTAACACCTGCAGTTCTAAACTCAGGTTTCGTCACTTAAATGAACACATTTCAGATCCTAAATGCCGGCGATGTATGTAGAAAAAAAAATGTTATTACTGAGCAAAATAAGGTATTTAATCTTGAAGAGCATAAGCATTTTTCATTCCTGTATGTATGTATGTATGTATGTATGTATGTATGTATGTATGTATGAATTTTTTTATTTTATTTTAGTAGGTTATTTAACGACGCTGTATCAACTACTAGGCTATTTAGCGTCGATGAGATTGGTGATAGCGAGATGATATTTGGCGAGATGAGGCCGAGGATTCGCCATAGATTACCTTGTATTCACATTACGGTTGGGGAAAACCCCGAAGAAAACCCAACCAGGTAATCAACCCAAGCGGGGATCGAACCCGCTCCCGGACGCAACTTCAGACCGGCAGGCAAGCGCCTTAACCGACTGAGCCACGCCGGTGGCTTGTATGTATGTATGTATGTATGTATGTATGTATGTATGTATGTATGTATGTATGTATGTATGTATGTATGTATGTATGTATGTATGTATGTATGTGTGTATGTATGTATGTATGTATGTACAGTGGAAGGTCTTAAGTTCGACATCTTACAATTCGACTGCTTACGTAGGAGAATTAGACACGCCCCTATACTGGCACTAAGAAATGGGATTGCCATTTGAATGGGAATTGGTTCTGTGTCTTGTAGTGATACTTTTGTTAAAGGAAAACAGAATATTTTATTGATTAGGACATCCATATTGATCACTGATGTTAAATTAAGGAACTCTTCTTTTTCTGTTTGAGAATTGTGCCGTTTGTGAGACGGAACTGTCGAAACCCCCTGTGGTACTAGAAGCGCATTCACAAGTCTCGGGGCGGGCAGGAAATGCAAGTACAGTACTGTATTCGTTGATGGATAACCAATAAGAATTTGTACTCATTTCACCTGCCACACCCACTACCCTTATTGCACTGAACTTTCAATTTTGTTCAGTTGAACTTGGGACAGTCCACTGTATGTAGTTATTCATACTTCAAATGGGCAAACACCCGGTGGTAGTGGTAACTTAATTACACCCACTAAAAACAATACACATTACAATTGATATACAATAATTACAATTAATAATACAAACATAATCTATACCTGGTAAGATTTATCTTGTCTCAGTAGCAATAAAACCAAGTCCCTTCAAATGAGGGTGGAGATTATAGGAGGGTTATAAATTTTCAGGATTCCTTTCAAAACCTTAGTATTGTACAGGCTGCCGGAACTCAGTTTCTTGAAAGACAAGCTCAGTGACGGAACTACACAGTACGAAGAGAGATATTTTGTTATTTTATTCTGTGCTACAGAATGTATCAACTAGTCCCTTCCGCCACTGGATGGATGGACGGCATCGCTCCACTCTCACATCGCCATAACAACACAGACGAAGTAAGACATAGCTCCTTTGTCTCTCTTTTCACAGTAAGACAAGATAAAGCACATAGACTCTAATTAATAAGTGAACCTAATTTTCCATTACAACCTACAAAACTTCCCAGTCTAAATAACTAATTATTTAAATTTAATTCAATTTAAACAAAAAAAAAAACACGTTAATTTAGATACTGAGGGGGAAATCTGAAACCAGGCTTAATTGCATTTTAGATTTCACTTTCCACCCTCAGGCCTTCCCAATTTGAAATTTCAAATGGCACCCCTACATTGTTATACTTAAATATGAAAGAGCCTTCATTTGTTTTTACACCTCATTCTTTTTTTTTTTTTCGCACCTTTTGTTTTCTATAGTCGCCTGGAAAAGTTGCAGCATACATCATGATGGCCGCTAGCGTGCTTCTCGTCAGAGTTTTTAAAATAGTTGTACACCTTAAACACTATTTCCCGCGCCTGCCTGTGCAATGCTTGTCATTTTACAGTATCTCCTTCCATTTATTTATCTTACACAAACACACACACAGTACATGTTAGTTTTACTTATCCAATGTCTTGAAACAATCACACGTGAACAAACGAACTCGGGAAGCACTTGTTACAGACTGATTCCGATTGGTTCTACTGTACGAGCTTGTGACGTCACATACCAGAAATTCTGCGGCGCATATAGCAGACGACCGCCTTCCCAAATGCCGTCGATTTTAAGTGATTATAAAGTAAAATAAAAACTGAAGGTTGTGTGAATAATTGTCGAAATTGAAATAACAAAACAGTGTGATTTATAAACAGAAGTTAATAACTTTGTAGGTGTGAGTATCAAATATGTGTAGGTTCATTACAGTCAAATTACTTATCAATAGTACACACGTTGAACCATTACAATATTACATGAAATGGTATATAAAAGTTTTTGACAAACGTTTTCGCCATAACCATGGCATCTTCAGGTCATATTAAAGGAGAACACAATAACACATAATGAACACTTAAAATATTCAGGTTAAAAGAATCGTTAAAAGTTTAAAAACTGGTGTGGTAGGCAATTTGAACATATGCCATTAAAAATATACTTGTAGCATGAAATTAATACCATGAAGAACATAGAATAGGCAATTAACACCGTACTAATTGATAAGTGTACAGAGAAATAGAATAAAAGTACAGGGACATCACTTTATTTTTACTAACATTTTTAACATTAACCTGGCACTGTTACCCCTCTTCCATTACAGGAGTTTGGAGTTGCTAGTGCAATATGTAAACAAATCATTTTACTAGCTATAGGAGGATAGAAAAGTAGTGTCTCCATTTATGTTACAGGCAAATATAGTATTACGATTTTCAGTTTGGTCATTACTTTACAGTATTTTATTAAAAAACAGTAGAATATTAACAATTTTTTTCACAAACTCAAGTCTTCAGGCGGTTATACACATTATGTAATGTCTACTTTATTCAGCATATTACTACCTAATTTATTCCTGAGAATTTTGTGAGCACTTCCGTAGGAAACCCAAATTTCTACAGCTAACTTCTTGACCGACTTATTAGGACCTCGCTGCTCTTTTCTCTAGCATCTTCTACAGCATCTTCTGTCACCTTTGGTGGCCATCTTACACTTTTCTTCCTTTCTGTACACTCTGTTGTTCTAAATTTATCTGCCAGATTAATGACATTTCTACGAAAATATTCCGTAATGATATAATCAGGAAATTGTGAAAAAAAAACTGTTGTTCACATTCGGTTACATTGTAATTCCAGTTTACATCATCGTCCTTCATACCTACAAACAGTAAAACAAAACTCTTGTTTAAATAATGCTGTTAAGTAACGTACCATATTATAGGGTACCGTACTTTCGGTAACTCTAATCTTCACTTGTGCTCAGTCCACACAGATAAATTCAGTTATGCTACACACCATACTTGTGTGAAAATAAACTTCAATAATATAAGCTTTTTCTTCTATAGAAAATGCAACATATTTCTCAAACACACTGTATTCTGTACTGTTTATTTCACTGCTAGCAACAGCGGCGTAAGTTTGTGTGACTGACGTTAGCAAGGACATTAATGAAAGGGGTGGGAGTCAAGTACATTTAGAAATGCAGGTACAATAAAAATTGAAGTAAAAATAAAATGATATCCCTGTATAACAATCTTCAAATACAGGCAGATACAGTTCCCAAAATAACGAAACATGCTACAGAATATAGATCGCTCGTGCTATTGTTTTATGGGCGTATGAAATCAAAGCCCTGTAAAACTATAATGGGGTAATGTAAGAGAATTTATTAAATTGAGAACTAAGAAGAGAATATTAATTTTGAAGGCGTGGTTAAAAGTACTTACAAAATAGTTGAGGAGAGGCTGACCTGATTCCAATGATGAAGCAACACGTCTGAGTTTTACAGAGAGATGTAACAAATAAAGAAAACTGTTGTACTGTGAGGTTTAAAAGTTAAACTGTTGTCAAATTATGTACCAAAATCTCTTATTTTTAAATACATTTCAATTTTTTGTGTTAATATAAAAATGATAATGATAAAATTGTGAAGAACCTTCATTCACAAACTCTGCCAAAGTTGTGTACGACACGTAATAAAATAAGTCTGGAAAAATCAGTGCCTGGTACTGTACTGTAATTTTCCCAGTGCTCAGATGGTCCGTTTCCTTGGTTCAGCTTATCGTCTCGTAAGCTTGGGAACCTGTCTAATGATGCGGTTGTCCTCGCCTTTACAAAAAGCTTACATTCCGCCAAACATCTTTGATGCGCTCCGATCCCTAATGACTGCATCGGCTGTGTGAGTGAGGAGTGTTTATTGATGGAGCTGACTTATATTACTTGTAAACACCTTCCAAGGGTACGGGTGATCCTGAACGCAGCAAAGAAGGATTCTGAAACAAGACGAGAAGCGCCGATCATGTCTTCACTCATATTGTGGAGTTCCTCAAATTATTTGAAAGTAAATACCGTTTAATAGGACATTATGCAACGAGCCTATAATGATAGTAATTAAGACGCAAGTATGTTTGTTTATGAAACGAGCGCAAGCGAGTTTCATAATTTTCATACGAGCGTCTTAATTACCAGCATAGGCAAGTTTCATACGACTTTATGCTCGATCATATTTCTAACTTGAAATTATTCAGAAGTATCATTTTATTTATATCTGACTCAAGATTGGAAGTGACCTTGTGCATAGCTCGTGTGAGATGTGCGCAGACGCGAAAGTATTGATTTTTTTCCGAGGAACAATAATGTCATTGACCTTGGTGTGGAGAATAACATGAACTAATTTTGGTATAACCTGGAAATTGATTTAGAATTGAAAAACGAGATGACAAATTGAATTTATTTGAATATTATTTACAATTAATGCTAATTATTATAGTAACAGAACATAACCTTCTGCGACAGTATTGGATTTCCAGCCTCCGTGACGTTTCCCTCGTTATCTTTCGATTGCATATCCGAGAATAATCGAAAACCTGAACTTTAATGAATAGGTGTACTTTAATGACATGCATTAAAGGACTGCTACCAGGTGTATAATTACTACATTTCGGCATGGTCGAGCATAAAATATCATCATTATCATAATTAATGCATTTCCATGGATTAGACCGGTAGGCCTGTTCCGTCTTCAGGAATTTAAAGCATAGGTTAGTCCTTCCAACGCGTCCTATAGAAAAACCACCAGAATATTATTACTCATCCGTATTATTTTACACTGATATTAATTCGAGCTGAAAATTTAAACAAATCACTTTTAAAATCTTTTAAACAGACTTGGTCTGAAAGACTAAAACGTAGGCTATAAGCTAATGTCAACAAGAAGTCCAAATATACAGTCTGCTCCGTTTGGGTATGGATAATATTAATTTATTATTATAAAGCTATTATGATAGTAGGAAAAATTTCTTACTGGTTATATTATGAGTAAAAGATGGGAGTTTCCATATATGACACTCAACAATGCATGATCTGAAAGGACAAATGAAAATCGTAGATGATTAAAATGGCTACTACAAATCAACAGCGGGCACAATGTGTTCTTTCGTATGCTAAATTTGAGAGTATTACAGTGCATGAGGGTTAAGTTGGCGTGATTTCTACTATCCTTGTCTGCGGTCCTTGTCTATCGACTGTCAACAGATGTAAGGGGGGAAAGGTTTTCTTTTGTAGAATTCTTGGAATTCCCTTCCCTCCTTCTCCCTTGGCCCTTCTAGAACACACTTTTGCAAATCCAATTAGTGGGTCTCTCAGTGGCGGCTTGGCGTTGTTCGAGTTAATTTATTCAGTAGTGTTTAGTGAATAGTGAAGTAAGTGTGTGTCTCGTTGTGTCAATTTAATATAATATAATATAATATAATATAATATAATATACAATAATTCACAATTTAAACAAAATGTTTTCGGAATTGCATGGTTTCCCTGTTATCTTAAACATTGTAATGTGTGTTGTGCTCTTGTTTTTAATAATCATGGTAGGCAATATGGGAAAACGCGGGAAAGCCTTGAAGTCGGACGGTATGAACATGGTTATTAACAGGGAACGGATTTATATGGACTAAAAATATATGAAATATGTAAATATATATGTAGTTATTTTTACCAAAATATGGAATTAAATATGGATTTTTACCAAAATATGGAATTAAATATGGACTTAAAATTATAAAAAAAATGACTATGTACGTTAAATATTGGTACATTTTAATCAAACTAAACAAAAAATATAATGGACGTACCTTATCTTCCAATGTAGTTTCAACAAAACACAATTTTTATTGTCTGTTACCATAACAATAGGTTACAAACATTTCTTTCAAGTGCTGAAAAGTGAATCTTCTTCTATTGTCTCTGAGGATAGATTTATACTGACTAAAAGAGCGTTCGACGTCACAAGAAGTAACTGGTACATAATTCAATTTCACAATGTCTGCTGGGGATAAGTCCAAGTTAATCTTCACTGTTGATTCACCACTCATCACAGCAACAACCTTTTGTAGTTCTTCATATCCAGGGTTTTTTGAAAGTACAGTGTCCACCTTAGCTCTTACTGCATCTGCAACTTTACCTCTACCACGATTCAGTTGTTCCACAGTACTATTTATAATTTCAAAACTTTCAGATAGTGAAAGGTGCCTATTTTGGAGACTTTTGAGCGTTTTTATGATGCATGAAAATGTATGCTGAATGTGAGCTAAGTCATTCTTCACACTTATGTCACAGGTAACTGTTTTCGCAGTATCAATTGAGACTGCATCTTCAGAGTCCAATGCAAGGAGAACATTGTTAATAGAGTCTATATGTTCGGCATAATATTCAACTGCTTCTAGCCATGTACCCCATCTAGTTAAAATTGGCTTTGGTGGCAATGGAATTTCAGGGTACATTTCTTTCAACACGTTAACTCTACTGGGAGCTTTGAGAAATACTTTTTTCACTGATGAAATCAACAAATCTACTTTAGGGAAATTGTCTCTGACCACTTCTGCCACACGATGAAATGCATGCGCCACACAAGTAAAATGAGTCAATTTAGGATATACAACAGATAATGCTTGTCCAGCTTTGACCATATAAGGGGCAGCATCGCTAATAAAGAATAACACATTATCGTACATAATACCCTTTGGCCACAGGATACCCATAGCTTCGTTGAACAGTTTAACTATAGTTTTGTTATTGCACTTTTCTAGAACATCACAATGTAAAAGAATTCGTTCAGAATATTGTTCACTTAACAAACCGATAACTACATTACCAACAAGTCTACCTTCTTTGTCGGGAGTCTCATCAATGGAAACCCAAATTGAACTATCTTTAATTTCATCTCTTATCTTCTGTATTGTCTCATCGTAGATGGATGGAGCATACGTCTTCCTAAGTGTTGACTCATCCGGGATTGTATGTTGAGTATATTTTTCAAGGAATTCCCTGAAGACCTTATTCTTTAGTTTGTAGAGAGGAATATCAGCAGAGATGAGAGAACGGCACAGGTCGATGTTAAACTCAGATCTTACATTCGATGTTGTTGGTTGTGTTAAAAACAATTGTCTCTGCTTGGAATTTAGTTGTTTGTTGGCCTGATGTTTACTAGTTGTAATGTGTTGTTGCACCAGGAACTTTTGTGTAGATGATACTGCACACTGACACAAATTACAAAATAATATTTTATTGTCAGTTGATAAACCATCTTCTTTAAATTCTGAAATGTAACTTGTTAGTTTTGATTTTAAATTGACTGAATGACGTACTTTTGGCATATTTACCGTCTTTATAGTATGATTTACAAAACTGAACCTATGTGTACTCTGACTGGCATTTAACTGTTGAGCTGCACAACTGAAGTCTGTTAAAAATTTTAAATTAAATTAATACAGTTTTGTAACTTACTTTCCCATTGTTGATAGGACTGCTAATTTTCAAATAACTCTGATGTTAAAGGGATTACTGAACATGTGTTTAAATCTCTATTGTTGAAATGTATTTTTAAAAGTTAATGGAATTTTGTTTTGTTTTATTGTTAAACCTAATATAATATGGACTGTTTTATATGAAATATGGAAAATATATGGAAATTAACGAAAATATGTACTAAACTCTAAAATATGGAAAAATATGGAAAATAAAAGTAGGATTTTTCAACCCTACACATTGTGAAACATAAAGATAATGCAAAATATAAATTATATTAGCTTTATAAGTAAATATGTATTTACATATAAATCCTTTCCCTGGTTATTAATGTACACAAATTCTTTACTGAAGAATATGAGGCACTGAAACGCGGAAAGCAAACAATATCTGTGTCGAGTGTTATCGAAAGAACTGCTGCAGCGACAGGTATATCGTCTCGTAGTGTTAGCAGGATTTTAAAAAAACAAAGGGAGGCACTAGAAAGTGGAAGTGTTCTGCGAACTCCAGGAAAGAAACGCCCAAACAGGACCCCTCAGAAAACTGCAATTGACTCATTTTCTGCCGCCGCTATAAGACGAGTAATTTATTCTTTGTATCGGACTGATTTTTTGCCTAGTTTGAAGGATATAAATGACGCATTAATTAAGGAAAACTTATTCACTGGAAGCATGTGGAGTTTGAGAGAAATTCTTAAAAAAATGAAATTTAGGTATGTTAAAAATACTCAAGGCAGAAAATTTTTAATGGAAAGGTCAGATGTTATTTTAAAGAGATTTAAATTCTTAAGAAAAATGAAAGAATTACGCGCCACTGGACGCGCCGTTGTTTATCTAGACGAAACTTGGGTTAATGTGAACCATACGAAAAGCAAAGTTTGGAAAAGCGATGATCACGAAATTGACTTCCCACTTCAAACCCCAATAGGAAAAGGTCAACGGTTTATTATTTTACACGCCGGATGTTCGACAGGTTTCATTCCAAACGCGCTTCTAACTTTCAAATCTAAATCAACTAAAGACTACCACGAGGAGATGGACAGCACTGTATTTAAGAACTGGTTCATTAATCAATTATTACCAAACATTCCTCTCAATAGCATCATTGTAATGGACAATGCCCCCTATCATTCAACAGAACTCAATAAGGCACCAATTTCATCAACACCGAAATCTGAAATGCAGTCCTGGCTTCGTAACAATAACATTGAATTTGATTTACGATCCACGAAACCTGTATTATATGAACTTGTAAAAACTAAAAAAGATAATTTCAAAACATACGAAATCGACCAAATTGCGACAATGCACTCCCATACTGTAGTGAGACAGCCACCATACCATTGTGATTTAAACGCGATCGAATTAATATGGGGACAGGTTAAAAATGACGTTGCGAAGCGTAATATTTCGTTCAAAAGTAAAGATGTGAAATTGTTGTTTGAGAGCGCTCTTGCAAAAGTGACGGAAGATAATTGGAGAAAGGCCTGTGAACACGTGGAAAAAGTCGAACAATTTTATTGGGAGAAGGACGGACTAGTAGACGAAATTAGCGATCGATTCGTAATAAATTTGGATGACACGGACACGGACGAGGAACTTTCTGGCGGAGAGGAGTCAGAATTTGAAGAGGAAGAGAGTGCCGCCGCTGCTAACTCCTGGTCGCTGGAAGGAGTGTCGACCATACCGCCGTCACCATAAATGAGGGTAGAGAGAGATGGTGAGCATTCTTTCTCTTTCTAAAAGGGACTAGACAAGTAAATCCTCATGGACTGTAAAAGAGTTCAAAGGGAATTTCGACGTGAATGTGGTGTACGTAATGTACCTAAACACGATTCCATAATGTTGTGTATCAAACATTTGTAGAAACAGGTCCTGTGTAAAAAAAAAATGCAGGAGATCGCAGGCGAAACCCAGTACGAGAAGCAGCTACGTATCTCTTGGCTTGGTCTCCAAACTCCCCAGATCTAACCCCTCCTAACTTCTTCGTGTGGGGTTTTGTTAAAGACATTGCGATGGCAGAGAACCAGACTGTTCTAAATCTAACTTTTTATAAGCAAGAAATCTGTGTTTCATTGTGTTCCAGTTTTTGTCTGCATACATGAATCGAAGAAAATTGTAAATATTCCTCTCCTCTCCATAAGGTTGCTAAGAAGCTATAACTTAGTTTCACGAAGCTTTGAATGTCAGGAGAATAAAATAGCTCCCCTGAAAAAAAAAATAGTAAAATGAACTTGGAACAGTCTGATTCTGGACCATCGATTGTCTATTCACAGAAACCCAGGAACACTGATAATCTGAGAGCAAAAATTACTTAAGCTTTTCAACAAATCACCCCTCTTGTGTTACCACGGACATGGGCTGAACTTCATCACCGTTATGAGTTGTGCAGGGTGCGCAATGGGGGTCATGTTGAGCTCTGAGGAATCTCCCATCTTTCAGTGTTGTATGCACAAAGTTTCAACGAACAAAGTTCAGTAGTAAATACGATGAAAGAGTAATGGAATGGAGAAAAATTCTCTCCGGCACCAGGATTTGAACCCGGGTTTTCAGTTCTACGTGCTGATGCTTTATCCACTGAGCCACACCGGATACCACCCCGGCGTCGGACAGAATTGTCTCAGATTAAGCTCCAACTCTATGACGTAGTGCAGAGGGCGGCCACTAGAGGGAACCCAAGAGTTGGAGCTTAATCTAAGACAATTCTGTCCGACGCCGGGGTGGTATCCGGTGTGGCTTAGTGGATAAAGCACCAGCACGTAGAGCTGAAAACCCGGGTTCAAATCCCGGCGCCGGAGAGAATTTTTCTCCCTTCCACTACTCTTTCATCGTATGATGACGCAGAATATCTGCATAGAAATATCATATGTACTTCGGTACATTAAAATTATATATATATATATATATATATATATATATATATATATATGTAGTAAATGCTTTACGGTGTTTTTATTTTGTACATACCTATAAGAATCACCCTGTATTTCAAATGTAGCATTTCTCAAAGTGTGCTCCACGGAACCATTTAGGACTCGCGGAATCTCTAGGATTTGCTCATAGAACCCTAGGATTCCGCGGTGAACACTACATTTCAAATATATTTGGGCTTCTTATTCACATTAGGATCTAGCGTTCGTTTTCCTTCAGCAACTCAGAAGTCCAGCTCAACAATAAGTAGGAGGCAATGAAAACAGTTCCAGCATGTTAAATGTGAGGTCACGAGGTTCAGTCGATAGGTCGCCTCTCGTCATCGGTGCCCCTAGCGGTACCGGGGTCGCAAGTTATTGGGGACAGACTCACTCCCACTCATCTCGTCCCTTCCGGCGAGGTTAAGGTCGAGGATTGTCCTCGCGCTTGACAGCAGCCTGACTGCTCCAACACTTGGGCCCTCGGGCGCTGGAGGGCCGTGAAATGTCTAAATTGAAAACCCCACTAGGTCAGAGTGAAGTCTTAATGAATTGAAGAGCTATTGTGTGCAGCGTGTATGGGTCAGGCCTGGGACGCTTTCTCTTTTTTTTCTTTTCTTTCTCGTCACCTCCAATCTTTACCATATCTTTCTTCTGTCATAGCTCTTCTCCATCGGTTCCTTACCCTCTTCTCCATCGGTTTCTTTCCCTTTTCTCCAGCTGTTTCTTTCCCTCTTCTCTATCGGTTTCTTTCCCTCTTCTCCATCGGTTTCTTTGCCTCTACTCTATCGGCTTCTCTCTCCTTCTCTAACGGTTCCTTTCCCTCTTCTCTATCGGTTTCTTTCCCTCTTCTCCATTGGTTCCTTTCCCTCTTCTCCATCGGTTTCTTTCCCTCTTCTCCATCGGTTTCTTTCCCTCTGCTCTATCGGCTTCTTTCTCTTTCTCTATCGGTTTATTTCCCTCTTCTCTATCGGTTTCTTTCCCTCTTCTCCATTGGTTCCTTTCCCTCTTCTCCAGTGGTTTCTTTTCCTCTTCTCCATCGGTTCCTTTCCCTCTTCTCCATCGGTTCCTTTCCCGCTTCTCCATCGGTTCCTTTCCCTCTTCTCCATCGGTTCCTTTCCCTCTTCTCTATCGGTTTCTTTCCCTCTAATCTATCGGCTTCTTTCTCTTTCTCTATCGGTTTCTTTCCCTCTTCTCTATCGGTTTCTTTCCCTCTTCTCCATCGGTTTCTTTCCCTCTTTTCTATCGGTTTCTTTCCCTATTCTCCATTGGTTCCTTTCCCTCTTCTCCATCGGTTTCTTTCCCTCTACTATATCGGCTTCTTTCTCTTCCTCTATCGGTTTCTTTCCCTCTACTCTATCGGCTTCTTTCTCTTTCTCTACCGGTTTCTTTCCCTCTTCTCTATCGGTTTCTTTCCCTCTTTCCATCGGTTTCTTTCCCTCTTCTCTATCGGTTTCTTTCCCTCTTCTCCATCGGTTTCTTTCCAACTACTCCATCGGCTTCTTTCTCTTTCTCTATCGGTTTCTTTCCCTCTTCTCTATCGGTTTCTTTCCCTCTTCTCCATCGGTTTCTTTCCCTCTTCTCTATCGGTTTCTTTCCCTCTTCTCCATTGGTTCCTTTCCCTCTTCTCCATCTGTTTCTTTCCCTCTTCTCTATCGGTTTCTTTCTCTCTTCTCTATTGGTTCCTTTCCCTCTTCTCAATCGGATTCTTTCCCTCTATTCTATCGGCTTCTTTCTCTTTCTCTATCGGTTTCTTTCCCTCTTCTCCATAGGTTCCTTTCCCTCTTCTCCAGTGGTTTCTTTTCCTCTTCTCCATCGGTTCCTTTCCCTCTTCTCCAACGGTTCCTTTCCCTCTTCTCCATCGGTTCCTTTCCCTCTTCTCTATCCGTTTCTTTCCCTCTTCTCCATAGGTTTCTTTCCCTCTTCTCCAGTGGTTTCTTTCCCTCTTCTCCATAGGTTCCTTTCCCTCTTCTCCATCGGTTCCTTTCCCTCTTCTCCATCGGTTCCTTTCCATCTTCTCAATCGGTTCCTTTCCCTCTTCTCCATCGGTTCCTTTCCCTCTTCTCCATCGGTTCCTTTCCCTCTTCTCCATCGGTTCCTTTCCCTCTTCTCCATCGGTTCCTTTCCCTCTTCTCCATCGGTTCCTTTCCCTCTTCTCCAGTGGTTTCTTTTCCTCTTCTCCATAGGTTCCTTTTCCTCTTCTCCATCCGTTCCTTTCCCTCTTCTCCATCGGTTCCATTCCCTCTTCTCCATCGGTTCTTTTTCCACTTCTCCATCGGTTCCTTTCCCTCTTCTCCAGTGGTCTCTTTTCCTCTTATCCATCGGTTCCTTTTCCTCTTCTCTATCGGCTTCTTTCTCTTTCTCTATCGGTTTCTTTCCCTCTTCTCCATAGGTTCCTTTTCCTCTTCTCCAGTGGTTTCTTTTCCTCTTCTCCATCGGTTCCTTTTCCTCTTCTCCATCGATTTCTTTCCCTCTTATCCATCGGTTTCTTTCCCTCTTCTCCATCGATTGCTTTCCCTCTTCTTCATCGGTTCCTTTCCCTCTTCTCCATCGGTTCCTTTCCCTCTTCTCCATCGGTTCCTTTCCCTCTTCTCCATCGGTTCCTTTCCCCCTTCTCTATCGGTTCCGTTCCCTCTTCTCCATCGGTTCCTTTCCCTCTTCTCCATCGGTTCCTTTCTCTCTTCTCCATCGGTTCCTTTCCCTCTTCTCCATCGGTTCCGTTCCCTCTTCTCCATCGGTTCCTTTCCCTCTTCTCCATCGGTTCCTTTCCCTCTTCTCCATCGGTTCCTTTCCCTCTTCTCCATCGGTTCCTTTCCCTCTTCTCTATCGGTTCCGTTCCCTCTTCTCTATCGGTTCCGTTCCCTCTTCTCCATCGGTTCCTTTCCCTCGTCTCTATCGGTTCCGTTCCCTCTTCTCCATCGGTTTCTTTCCCTCTTCTCCATAGGTTCCTTTCCCTCTTCTCCATCGGTTCCTTTCCCTCTTCTCCATCGGTTCCTTTCCCTCTTCTCCATCGGTTCCTTTCCCTCTTCTCCATCGGTTCCTTTTCCTCTTCTCCATCGATTTCTTTCCCTCTTCTCCATCGGTTTCTTTCCCTCTTCTCCATCGGTTCCTTTCCCTCTTCTCCATCGGTTCCTTTCCCTCTTCTCCATCGGTTCCTTTCCCTCTTCTCCATCGGTTCCTTTCCCTCTTCTCTATCGGTTCCGTTCCCTCTCCTCCATCGGTTCCTTTCCCTCTTCTCCATCGGTGTCTTTCCCTCTTCTCCATCGGTTCCTTTCCCTCTTCTCCATTGGTTTCTTTCCCTCTTCTCCATCTGTTCCTTTCCCTCTTCTCCATCGGTTCCTTTCCCTCTTCTCCATCGGTTCCTTCCCCTCTTCTCCATCGGTTTCTTTCCCTCTTCTCCATCGGTTTCTTTCCCTCTTCTCCATCGGTTCCTTTCCCTCTTCTCCATCGGTTCCTTTCCCTCTTCTCCATCGGTTCCTTTCCCTCTTCTCCATCGGTTCCTTTCCCTCTTTTCCATCGGTTTCTTTTCCTCTTCTCCATCGGTTCCTTTCCCTCTTCTCCATCGGTTCCTTTTCCTCTTCTCCATCGATTTCTTTCCCTCTTCTCCATCGGTTCCTTTCCCTCTTCTCCATCGGTTCCTTTCCCTCTTCTCTATCGGTTTCTTTCCCTCTTCTCCATCGGTTCCTTTCCCTCTTCTCCATCGGTTCCTTTCCCTCTTCTCCATCGGTTCCTTTCCCTCTTCTCCATCGGTTCCTTTCCCTCTTCTCCATCGGTTCCTTTTCCTCTTCTCCATCGATTTCTTTCCCTCTTCTCCATCGGTTCCTTTCCCTCTTCTCCATCGGTTCCTTTCCCTCTTCTCCATCGGTTCCTTTCCCTCTTCTCCATCGGTTCCTTTCCCTCTTCTCCATCGGTTCCTTTCCCTCTTCTCCATCGGTTCCTCTCCCTCTTCTCTATCGGTTCCGTTCCCTCTTCTCCATCGGTTCCTTTCCCTCTTCTCCATCGGTTTCTTTCCCTCTTCTCCATCGGTTTCTTTCCCTCTTCTCCATCGGTTCCTTTCCCTCTTCTCCATCGGTTCCTTTCCCTCTTCTCCATCGATTTCTTTCCCTCTTCTCCAGTGGTTCCTTTCCCTCTTCTTCATCGGTTCCTTTCCCTCTTCTCCATCGGTTCCTTTCCCTCTTCTCCATCGGTTTCTTTCCCTCTTCTCCATCGGTTCCTTTCCCTCTTCTCCATCGATTTCTTTCCCTCTTCTCCATCGGTTTCTTTCCCTCTTCTCCATCGGTTCCTTTCCCTCTTCTCCATCGGTTCCTTTTCCTCTTCTCTATCGATTTCTTTCCCTCTTCTCCATCGGTTCCTTTCCCTCTTCTCCATCGGTTCCTTTCCCTCTTCTCCATCGGTTCCTTTCCCTCTTCTCCATCGGTTCCTTTCCCTCTTCTCCATCGGTTCCTTTTCCTCTTCTCCATCGATTTCTTTCCCTCTTCTCCATCGGTTTCTTTCCCTCTTCTCCATCGGTTTCTTTCCCTTTTCTCCATCGGTTCCTTTCCCTCTTCTCTATAGGTTCCTTTCCCTCTTCTCTCTCAGTTTCTTTCCCTCTTCTCCATCGGTTTCTTTTCCTCTTCTCTATCGGTTTCTTTTTCTTTCCTGTATCTGTAACTTTCTTTCTTCTCTATCGCTCTTTCCCTCTCGGTTTTTTTCCGTTTTCTCTATCTATTTGTTTCCATTTTGTTATCTTTCTCCATCTATATGTTATCTCTCCATTTTCCTTTTTTTATAGTTATTTCTGGATTACTTCTTTCCTTTTTCATTACTGATATTCTCTTTCCATTCTTTCATTCTTTTTCGTTTTTTTCTACTTTTCTCTTTATTCTTTATTTTATTATTCTCGAATCTTTTTATAGTTTCCACTCTGTAGATCTATTCTTTCTCTCTCTTCTTTCAGTTACTTTTCCCTAATTAGGCCTATTTATTTTTTCGCCTCTCTTAATTCTTTTTTTTTCTCTTTTTCATTCCTGTCTCTCTCCCGCTTTATCTTTCTCTACTTCTGTAAACATTTCTGTTTGTTTCCTTTTTTCATCTCTTAGGTGTTTAGTTCACTAAGCAGTAATTCTTAAATTCTGACATTCAAGATTCCTCGTAAAGTGACAGAGAAGAAATTTTCCGATATTCCTGGGTCTGGACTGTAACAGATGGACGGTGTAATGGCCAAAGAGATAGATGACATACCAGAAGCTTCTTCTCGTAATTGTATAAAAATAATATGACTTGGTTTCTAAATCTTCATTTTTAGCATAGCAATCCTTACGTTATTCCATTCTGGTCACTGAGTGAAATACTTAGCTAAGTTAATCGTACTATACTTTCTTTTGTTCAGCAGATTTTCCGAAATTAATTATGCAAATTAAAGGAAAACAATAATGTCATTATATGATGATGATGATGATGATGATGATGATGATGATGATGATGATGATGATGATGATGATGATGATGATGATGATCGATCTTGGATTATTTGTCTACATCTGGCGTTTGAAACCTCGCGTACTCTTCTATCAGCCGTTACATAAGTTTATTTAAAGGAATGACTCGCACGTCAAGTAGGGACTTTAATTATGTATTTCTGCACTCCAGTACGTGTCGAGAAATTTAGAGACTTTCTATAAAGATTTGAGGACGGAAGATCCAGCTTGTAGCAGCGAATAGAAAGTGGTTATTCCGAAAATGAACTGTGTGAAGTGCCAGATATTGTTAATAACTTACGCATATTTTGTTTTGTGAAATTATGATCCACACAAAAAACACTTCCTCTTACTTACTTACTTACTTACTTACTTACTTACTTACTTACTTACTTACTTACTTACTGCTTTTAAGGAACCTGGAGGTTCATTGCCGCCGTCACATAAGCCCGCCATCGCTCCCTATCCTGAGCAAGATTAATCCAGACCCTACCATCATATCCCACCTACCTTAAATTCATTTTAATATAATCCTTCCATCTACGTCTCGGCCTCCCCAAAGATCTTTTTCTCTCAGGTATTCCAACTAACACTTTATATGCATTGTGTAATTTTCTCCATTCTCCTGTAACTTCATCCTTCTAGCCCCAAATATTCTAAAAAGAAACTAATTCATTTGCCAATCTAAAATTATGACAGTCCAAAAACTCATGAAATAAACTTTTTCTTTTTTTTTTTTAAGTGCGTAGCAGAATCTCGGAAATAGAAAAGACGAGACGAAGTCTTTTCTAACTTTTTCTCTGTTCTGTTGCAATGCACTTCCCGCCTTTACATCGCAATATATTGTGTGAAATCAAGCGGGATGGAACTGAATTGTGTGCAATGAAGTGAGATGAAAATTAATTGTATGGAATGAAGTGGTACAGAACTGAACTATGTGGAATAGAGTGGGGTGGAACTAATTGTGTGGAATGAAGTGGGATGGAACTGAATTATGTGTTGTGAAGTGGGATGGAACTGAATTGTATGAAATGAAGTGGGATGGAATTCAATTGAGTGGAATGAATTGGAATGAAACTGAATAGTGTGTAATGAAGTGGTATGGAACTGAATTGTATGAAATGAAGTGGGACGGAATTGAATTGAGTGGAATGAATTTGGATGGAACTGAATTGTGTGTAATGAAGTGGGATGGAACTGAATGGTGTGGGGTGAAGTGAGACGGAGCTGAATTATGTGTAGTGAAGTGTGATGGAACTGAATTGTATGAAATGAAGTGGGACGGAATTCAGTTGAGTGGAATGAATTGAGATAGAACTGAATTGTGTATAATGAATTGTGTGGAGTAAAGTGGGATTGAACTGAATTATGTGGAATGAAGTGGGATGGAACTGAATTGTGTGGAATGAAGTGGGATGAAACTGAATTATGTGGAATGAAGTGAGATGGGACTGGATAGTGTGGAATGAAGTGGGATGAAATTGAATTATGTAGAATGAATTGGGATGGAACTGAATTGTGTGAAGTGAATTGGGACAGAACTGAATTGTGTAGAATGAAGTGGAATTGAACTGAATTGTATGGAATGAAGTGGAATGGAACTGAATTGTATGGAATGAAGTGGAATGGAACTGAATTGTGTGAAATGAAGAGGGATGGAGCTGAATTATTTGAAATGAAGTGAGATGGATCTGGATTATGTGGAATGAAGTGGACTGAAACTGCATTGTGTGGAGTGAGACTGAATTGTGTGGAATGACGTAAAATGGAACTGAATTAATCAGGATGGAATGCATTTATGTGGTACGGAATCGAGAATGAGAAACGTTTTAATTCAAGTTGCATGGAACTGAATCTAGTGAAATGGAATCGAATTGTGCGGAATTGAATGTAATAGAATGGTGTGGATTGGAATTGGAATGAAATGAAGTGGAACTACAGCTGCATTTTATAAATGTAAAATGGGTGAAGCTGATACTTAGGATTGTGCGTCTCTCTCTATTTTGAAAGTGGCCATGAGACTGATTCTACAACTTTATGAAATGGAACTCGTTAGCCACCCTGAAATTTGATATATTTGTAATGGTACATAAATCTTTCAGGAGAAGTAGAAATCTGAAACTAGAATGTAATCCACTATAAAACAAGGGGATGATTATACCCTCAGTAGTAGTACTCTCAGAACTCATGACGCAGCTTGAAAGAAGCAGCTATATTGTTAGCTGCAAATAACTAATATAAAGGTAACACTAGACTTTTATTATTATTATTATTATTATTATTATTATTATTATTATTATTATTATTATTATTATTCAGTATGCTCCATTGCAGTAATGCAATACTACACACATTTGTTGCTACACTGTTTTTACATTCTGTCTGAACTTAAAACAAAAACTAATAGTAAACTATTTGTAACAATAGTAGTGCTTTGACTATTTACAATATTTACAAGGATGTAAAGTCAGCTGACTCAATAGAGTTTATGAATTACTTACAATTATTAATACTAATACTAATTTTAACTGGAGTAGTATTTTAATACTAATTGTAATTTTATTGTTCATATTGTAGTTGGAATCTCCTGGTAGAGGGGCAGAGAAGGCCTGACGGCCTTATCTCTAGCAGGTTAAATAAATACTAATACTACTATTTTCACTATTTACAATAATTACATTGCCGTGAAGTCTATTGACTTACTAAAGGTCGTGAATTGCTTATAATTATTTTAAATATATCTAACTTTCTTTCTTTCTTTCTTTCTTTCTTTCTTTCTTTCTTTCTTTCCTTCCTTCGTTCTTTCTTTCTTTCTTTCCTTCCTTCCTTTCTTCCTTCCTTCCTTCCTCCTTCCTTCCTTCCTTCTTCCTTCCTTCCTTCTTCCTTCCTTCCTTCTTCCTTCCTTCCTTCTTTCTTTCTTTCTTTCTTTCCTTCCTTCTTCCTTCCTTCCTTCCTTCTTCCTTCCTTCTTTCTTTCTTTCTTTCTTTCTTTCTTTCTTTCTTTCTTTCTTTCTTTCTTTCTTTCTTTCTTTCTTTCTTTCTTTCTTTCTTTCTTTCTTTCTTTCCTTCCTTCCTTCCTTCCTTCCTTTCTTCCTTTCTTCCTTCCTTCCTTTCTTCCTTCTTCCTTCCTTCCTTCCTTCTTTCTTTCTTTCTTTCTTTCCTTCCTTCCTTCCTTCCTTCCTTTCTTCCTTCCTTCCTTCCTTCTTCCTTCTTTCCTTCTTTCTTTCTTTCTTTCTTTCTTTCTTTCTTTCTTTCTTTCTTTCTTTCTTTCCCTTAGTTTAACCTCTCCCTTTTAGGTTCATTTACACGACCCACGCCACACGGGCAACATATCTAACTGGATCAGTGAAAGTAGATGGTCAACGTTTTCAGTTTGTAGTGCAACGAACAATTCTGCTGTGTGTGGGTTCTTCTGTAGTGACGTCACTGAAGCCTCTAGTTGTTCTGTCCCCGGTATAATACTAATTTTAAGTAGAGTAGTATTTTCAATATTTACAATAATTACACTGCCGTGAAGTCTATTGTCGTAATAAAGTTCATAAATTGCTTATAATTATTTTAACAGCTCTAACTTCAATACTAATACTAATTTTAAGTAGAGTAGTATTTTCACTATTTACAATATTGTGAAATCTATTGACTGAACAAAGTTTCTGAATTCCTTATAGTGTTTTAACAATAGTTTCTCATGTGACACTGGCCATCTATCTTGATTTTTATATATTCCCTTCTTCAGTAAATCTCTTTGTTTATTCAGTATTGATGTTTAGCACAGTATAAGTTCTCGTATAGAAAAACAAGTCTGTAAAGTTTTATAGAGTCAAGTAAAATTATTTTTAAACTCATGAAGAAATGTACGTAGTACATTAAGATTGGTGCATCTTTATAACTATGCAGCTCAGCACGCATTTCAATCTTAGGTCAATTATCCCACTGCAACCCAACAAGTAGATTAATGGCACATCTCGAGAAACATTGCAAGATGCAAGTATCTTTTTACGTCTGCAATATTCCTATGACTATGATTGGAAGATTTCTCAAGTATTCTGAAACTAAAAACAGATATAGGGGACAACTTCGTGTTTCATTTCTTATAGCAGTTCTATTTGTGACTCGTTATATTGCTAAATTAGCTGTCCACATAAAATATCTTCCAGAGGTTGTAATTATATTTTACTGGCAGTTTCCAAGACAAATAAAAGTAAAGTTACAACGGAATGGGCAATGAACAGGTCAACAAAGCTCTCCAGATGTTTCAAACTGAAGATATTTAGCAATGTCCTGAATAACTAAAACAAGGCTACAATGGACACGTTTTCTGAACCATAAATTCCCCCGTGATCCGTCATTACAGTAATAGCTAGTTTCCTCCCATCTCCCTCTCCCCCTCCCCAAACCGTTTACTTCGAAAAGTAAAAGGTGTTATCAACAGTTCTCACTGTGCACACAGATCCAGTTCAGAGGGTGTAGTATTCGTAGTTGGCTGGCTTTCAAACAGTATTTATATTCACTTTGTGTCTTTCTTTGCACGATCTTAGCGTGAAACTGTAGAAAATGTTTCTCACAGATGTTGAAAATATAAGTAAAATGTTCAATTTAATGCAATGCATTTTAATATACACTATCTACCAAAAATTAATTGGGCACTGTTCTTGCACCTTTAGAACCTCGTGGTACCACCTCTTGTTGCTATGACAGCAGCCACTCTGTCAGACGTGCTCTCTACTAACAGTCTTACTAATAAACCGTGTATAGTTTTTATACTAGACTTATGCAGAGTTGAGACAGAAAACTTTACTAATAAACCATGCAGAAGCGATGGACGTATAAACAGGCTGTAACTATACAATGGGAATTGCTTTGCAGTAGTTATATACATGAAACCCCTTGTTTAAGCGTTGTATATAGGGAAAAAATGGCCGCCCCTCTAACAGCTGTTCGTATCGACTGTCATTTTATGATGATGGTTGCCTAGTAACCAAAGAAGAACAAACCAAAGAGCACAGAATAATTAGAATAATATTACTGTAGCTTGTACTCTTTGACGAAAATATAGTATGGTAATCGATTAGAGCTAGTTGTACTATCGATACTTAACACGCCACACTAGAGCGCTCTACCGGATGCAATAGAGAACCTCAGATATTCTATTACCTTTCGTAACGAAGTAATGACGAAACTATGACGTAGCTGTGTAACAGTTATACTGTTATACACGACGTATGTAGTGATTATTAGTAAGGAATTTACACACGACTTATATACGAGCTACTCATTGTGTAAGTATAAGACAGTTAAACGTCTGTATATAGAGTTTTTATTAGTAAGACCGTAAGTGTTCGCGTAGGCTTCCGCGGCTGGTGTACATGGTGTGTGGATAAGCTTCAGGGTTTCTACCGCGTTGTCTTGGTGTTGGTGGCTGACGTTTCGACCGCTGTGTTGTGGTCATCTTCAGAGCAGTTGTTGGATAAGGAAATAGTCTGCGAGCTGGTATATATATATATATATATATATATATATATATATATATATATATATAGTAGTCTCGTTGGGGGGGGGTACTGTATATATACGAGCTCGCAGACTATTTCCTTATCCAACAACTGCTCTGAAGATGACCACAACACAGCGATCGAAACGTCAGCCACCAACACCAAGACAACGCGGTAGAAGCCCTGAAGCTTATCCACACACCATGCTCTCCACTAGTTTGTGTAGGATATCCACTGGAATGCGTCGCCATTTCTCTTGCAACATGGCGCTCAGTTGGACAATGGAAGTTGGCCCCCTGTTTCGGCGGCTACTATGCAGTGGTACGCAGACAATAATGTTCACCGGTTGGACTGGCCTGCACAGAGTCCTGATCTGAATCCCATTGAGCATCTTTGGGACGAATTGGACCGGCGATTGAGGTCTCGGGAGATGCGACCAACTTCCATTGTCCAACTGAGTGCCATGTTGTAAGAGGAATGGCGACGCATTCCAGTGGATATCCTACACAAACTAGTGGAGAGCATGCCTGACAGGGTGGCTGCTGTTATAGCAACAAGAGGTGGTACAACGAGGTTCTAAAGGGGCAAAAACAGTGCCCAATTACTTTTTGGTAGATAGTGTATCTCCTTTGATAAGATAGGAACTGCTCCCCTTTTTCTTTTAAGAAATAACTTTTTAGTTCTATCGAAATTGAAATTATCTGTAGTAAGAGGTATGTAGAGTATTTTAGCAATGGTCTCTTTCTTTATTTAATAAAAGGAGAATTCCATCTGTTACAAAAATTACTTCATGTTCCACTATGAAACCAGCAGACTTTATATATACTCCCTCTTTGATATGAGGGCCTCGGCGCACAAATGGCCCAACCCACAAAATTATATTTCCACTTTACAGCTTTGTAACAGTGCACGTAATGCGATACACAGACGAAAATTGTGCTGAAATCTCATGGGAAAACTGGGAATGATGATTAGGCCGATTTACACTTTGAAAAGAATAATATGAGGACTTTTCAAAGCAATAAACTTAATATGCAAATTTTGAGGGTTGGGCCATTTGTGCATTGAGCGCTTCGTAATTTCTTTGCTTTTCCCGTATTTTTCTTCCTTATTTTAATGCATCTTTCTTCTTTTATTTATTCGAATTTTCTTCCTGTAGGTTTATTAATTCTTGCTTACTTTCTTTGTTTATTTATAAATTGTCTTTTTGTTGACCGTTTTGTTTATTTGTGAATTTATTTATTTATTTATTTACTTATTTATTTATTTATTCATTTATTTATTACTTTTTTTTACTTATTCATTTACTTATTTAACTCTTTATTTAGGTATTTATTATTTATTTATTTGTTTATTTATTTATTTGTTTGTCTGTCTGTCTGTTTATTTGTGTGTTTATTTATTTATTTATTCATTTATTTATTTTATTTTATTTATTGAATTTACTTAATATATTTAATTTATTTCTTTATTTATTTAATCTATTTAATTAATTTATTTTATTTATTTAATTAATTTCATTTATTTATTTCATTTATTTATTTTATTTATTTTATTTATTTATTTTATTTATTTATTTATTTTATTAATTTCATTTATTTATTTTATTTATTTTATTTATTTAATTTATTTTATTTATTTATTTACTTACTTATTTACTTACTTACTTATTTACTTACTTACTTACTTATTTACTTACTTATTTATTTATTTACTTATTTATTTATTTATTCATTTATATATTACTTTTTTTACTTATTCATTTACTTATTTAACTCTTTATTTAGGTATTTATTATTTATTTATTTGTTTATTTATTTATTTATTTATTTGTTTGTCTGTCTGTCTGTTTATTTGTTTGTTTATTTATTTATTTATTCATTTATCTATTTTATTTTATTTATTGAATTTACTTAATATATTTAATTTATTTCTTTATTTATTTAATCTATTTAATTAATTTATTTTATTTATTTATTTTATTAATTTCATTTATTTATTTAATTTATTTATTTTATTTATTTATTTATTTACTTACTTACTTATTTACTTACTTACTTATTTACTTACTTACTTATTTACTTACTTATTTATTTATTTATTCATTTATTTATTACTTTTTTTTTTACTTATTCATTTACTTGTTTAACTCTTTATTTAGGTATTTTATTATTTATTTATTTGTTTGTCTGTCTGTCTGTTTATTTGTTTGTTTATTTTATTTATTCATTTATTTTATTTTATTTTATTTTATTTATTGAATTTATTTAATTTATTTCTTTATTTATTTAATCTATTTATTTAATTAATTTCATTTATTTATTTAATTTATTTATTTATTTATTTATTTATTTATTTACTTATTGTCTTACTTAATTACTTATTTACTTATTTATTTATTTACTTATTTACTTACTTATATAAATAAATATATACTTGCAAATCAAGCTTTCAGGTATAACTCCCTGTAAAGTTGATTTGAATAATTTCGAGGGAAAATTGTTCCGGGGCACTCAACGTTTGTTGCTTGACGGTTGTCAGCACACTTTGATGTCTGTGGATATAGAGGGAAAATTTGGATCGGTATCTGGTAGAGTTCCCGGGTAGCTCAGTTGGTAGAGCGTTGGTACGTTAAACCAAAGGTCCCGGGTTCGATACCCGGCCTCGGAACAATTTTTCCCTCAAAATTATTGCCTTTTTGTTGACCGTCTTGTTTATTTATTTATTTGTTTATTTATTTATTTATTTAATTATTTATTTATTTATTTATTTATTTATTTACATTTATTCATTTGTTCATTTGTTCATTTATTCATTTATTCATTCATTCATCCATTCATTGATTCATTTATTTATATGCTTCACTTGGCGTCCAAACAATTCCTCTCCTTAATTTTGATGCTCAAAAATGTTCAAACATAATGTCTCCCGTAGATATAAATGTATTTAAAACTGAAGGAGATAATAGTAAATCACTGAAAGCAATTCGACTGTTAGAAAATTGCAAATATGGTAGGCTATACTTTTTCTCAAATAAATTCATTAACTTGAGGTGCGAAGTTTTCCAGGAAGTAGGCCTACTTCTTAATGCCTTGTACTAACTTTGACATAGGCACACTTCACATGTTAAGAACTGCTGCAATCTAAACGATTCGATTTGCAGTTATGATATTAGACAACAGTTTTAACTTTAACTTACTGCTCTATTTATTATGAAAGAGATACTAATTACATGAAGACAATAGAGCAATGGTGGAATGTGAATGTTAGATAAATTCTGAGGAGCGGGAGAAAAATTATTGTAAATGCACTTCATTCACAACAAATCTCACAGAACTGCCCCGGGCCTTGTGGCAAGAAGCCTTCACCTGAACTACGGGTGGGCTGCCAGAGCGATGAGGAGGGATGTCGGGTGAAAGATGTATGTACGAAGGGGAAAAAGAAAGACGTGGAACGAAAATGAGTGAATAATGGGGAGGGAGAAATTATCTCCAACTTCTGTTTCCTTGCAAGAGCTAACTTACGAGAAATGTGAAGATGTTCACAAGTTCGCTAATATATGATAACATTGAAAGAGTCTGAGTTAAAATATAAAAAAAAACATGGCTGTATTGGAGGTGAGATTCACACAAAAATCATTTTGTTCAATAAATCAATTGTTTAATGTCAGTTTCTTTTCAATTAATAGCCTACTACAGTCCATATGGCATCATTTAATTGTAATTAACATTTTAAAACATGTTATTTAGCCTACATTAGATTCATTTGGTTGTAAACGTTTTCGCCATTTCGGCTTCATTAGATAACAAAATTATACCACGATATCTAAATATGAATACAAGCTTACATTGTTATACTAGTGTAACATAACATATTATCTAAATTGCATATTTCACACAAGTTAATAATAATAATAATAATAATAATAATAATAATAATAATAATAATAATAATAATAATAATAATATTTATTTATTTATTTACTTACTTATTTATTTATCTATTTATTTATTCATTCATTCATTCATTCATTCATTCATTCATTCATTCATTCATTCATTCATTCATTCATTCATTTATCCTGGCAGAGTCAAGGCCGTAGGACCTTCTCTTACACTCTACCAGGTCACAAAATATACAAGCAGTGAAAATTTAACAGAATTTAAAGTACAGAATACTAACATATTACAAAAAAATAATAATAATAGCATAACGAAATCGACACTAAACAACATGAAAATAATACCATAATAGAAAAAGGAAAAGTGAAATACAGATCTAAAGATTGGAATATAATGAAAGCAAGTCTGTTAATAGAAATAGTTAATAGGGAAAAACCTAAGGAAGAATACAACAAATGGAATGTAATAAAATAATAATAAAAAAGAAAAAAATACGAAAATTAAATAAAATCCACAATGTAATAAGATATAATAATAAATTAATCTGATGACGAAGAGAATAAAAAAGGGGGAAAGGGAGGAAAAAAAAAATATATATATATATATATATTTACAAAAATATCGGAGAAAAAAGGGCTTATAATTGAAAGGAATCTGAATTGAAAAAGTGCAATTTTAATTTATTTTTGAAACTAGATAATGTCCGACAGTCTCTGACATGTTGTGGTATAGAGTTCCAGAGATGAGCTGCAGAGACGGTGAAAGATGAAGAGTAGGAGGATGTTCTGTGGTTAGGAATGGAGAGTGTGATATGGTGTTGTGAGCGAGTATCTATTTCGTGATATGAGGACAAATTTTGAAAACGAGAAGCTAAGTAGCTAGGATTAGAGTTCTAGTGAAGGTATGATACGGTCAGATCTACGGACGTTGCAAATAAATAAAAAACATGCATTATGAACACGCTGTAGTCTGTCTGTCAGTCTCATGTTAAGGTCAGTGTAGAGCAGTGGCGGCTCGTGAACTTGTGGATTGGGAGAGCTGCAGTAGATTTTGATACATACGTACAAATTTCACTTCTTGATACCATTACTAATAAGTATAGAACAAAAATAAATGCACTACATATCGAAAAACCAAAACTTTCTGACTTGGTTGGGAAACGTCTGTGGCATCATTTGGTAAAAAAAAAAAAAAAAAAAAAAAAACATCGCTTTCAGTCTGAATTTCTGATCGGCAGACACTCAACTTGCAATCTACCAGTGCATTCTGAATTGTTTTAGAATTACCTTAAACAGTGGCATGTTCCAAATGATTTTTTAAATACACCAGAGTTCTTCGAATCGTTTTTTCATCATGTCCCCTAAGGGGAAGTTCATATTGGCCACAAAATTTGATACAACCAATATTTTTTTTTTAAATAATTTTACGATTTTTTTCTCACTTCTTGATTATGTTTGAGAATGTTTGTTCTGTTCGTTTCACTTAATTACGCAGCAATATTAGTTTTGCCTAACATAGCCAATGAAACAACATTTTTCAGGTGAGATTGCGAAGATTGGTGCTTTTTAATTTTTAGGGGCAAATGTCCTAAATCTGTCACACCACTCCTAGTCTATGCAGTATCACCACCGAAGAGGAGGCAACCACAAATGCTCAGCGTAAATTTCATTGTTATACTTCCTTACATATATGCACTATTTCGGCTGGATGAAGCTTAAGTAAGATTTAAGTGGGGTAACGAACGACCCTTTAACTTCACTTCATTACATCAATTTTCTCCGCAAGGGAAAGTTGAGAAAAATAAAATTAATATTCTGTAATTCACACACACTCATGCTTGCACATTTGCACTGGTTAAGTTATGGTACTAAAACGTCACACCAAAGCAACACTCAGATATACTGATGGTCAACAATTTTCTAAAACTGGAAAAGAAGTCTCTTTCGTATTTTACGTGCTATATCAAAAGGATTTTACCCGTGCAATCATTTTGAGTTAAGGCAAATATTAGGTTCTGCTGGAGACTGGATATATACGCAATAATAAGGCAAAAGAGAATATTAATTTCGTTATATTAACTCGATAAGATTCTACAACAATAAGTATGTGAAGAGAAAATAAAAATTTTGCCATTTGGTTTCAAGGGGATAGAGAATCCATTTGACGCAGCATTACAATAGCTGTGTGGGAGGGGAGGAAAGATCTTCCCTTGTCGCCTGGCTCTGCAAGCAACTGCAGCGAAATATGGGTTTTAAACAGCGGCAGTTTCCCTCTGCTTCCCTTCACCTCTCTACCCCCTGACCAAGCAAGACACACTCTCTATGAACTGCCCACCCTGCAGATTCCAGGACGACTTTGAATGCAGTGTCAATTCCAGTACAGTCGCGGCGCGAAAAGATTATGCATAAGATAATAGTACATATTCCGTCCAGATGAAATATAAAGCAATTTACCAATAAAAGCTGTAACAATTCTTCTACAAATTAAAATAAACATTATTTTTATTTTCCTGTCAAAGTAGGAAGTGCTGCAGCTCCGCAGCTCTTATGGACGAGGCGCCCCTGGTGTAGAGAGTTTCACAGTAAGTTAATTCAAAATGTGCCATCAGGAGCGACTGCAGTAAATTCTTCTTGAGAACCAATGGAAGGAAATTTCGGATTCTTTTTAGGTCTATAACTTGGTATGAAAACCTGTACGTTCAACTATTAGCAAATATAATGGTACAGTTGCATGTTTACAAGTGATTTTAATAGCAGAAAACTGCATTCTTTTCGAGTTTGAGCCCGGAAATTCTCAAGAAGTGAAGTCGGCAAGGAAGGCGTGAGCAACCGGGCAGGACTACACCTTTGTGCCCGAATATTACGACTGTCCCGCACCAGATAGGGCGGGTACGCAGGTAGTACGTAAAGGTATGCCTGCTAGATCCCCGCTGCTTCCCTATCCGACAGAGATTTATCTGTCTAACTGCCGAACAGACGCCATTTTGTGCTACTACCGGTTCCGCGTGCCCCCTGGCGAGTGAAAGATGGAACCAAGCTGTCAATTCCCCCCTTCCCTCTTCTTTCCGCCACTCGGCACATAAAATGCCCCCCTTTTTTTTGTCCCCCTCCTCGGGCCACCACCTGGTCTCGCAGCAAGGCTAATAGCAGAATCGTGCTCCTCTCCTGCTCCTTTCTCCAAGCCTCCTCTACATGTTTATGTACATTCTGAGCCATTGCACGCTACGCAATAGGAGGATCACGCCAGCTATCCGATATTATGCCAATTTTATACCAGATAGACTGCAGGGCGAAGAAGTGGCAGCCCCAGGGAAAGGTAGGGACGGGGTCAGTCACCTCGCCGTGGCTCTCGTTCAGTTTTCTAGAAATTTAAATACAAGCTGCCCCGACTTTCTCGTACACGTTATACAACCGAGGGGGAAAATACCAGAACACGACAGTTATCCAATATGTATTGCCTCGGATCCATATAATCCTTCGGAATATGTATGATAAGAACTTTCTTGTGTTAAATTTTAACGTACCTTGTTAACATTTTTTTATTGGGTTATTTTACGACGCTGTATCAACATCTAGGTTATTTAGCGTCTGAATGATATGAAGGCGATAATGCCGGTGAAATGAGTCCGGGGTCCAGCACCGAAAGTTACCCAGCATTTGCTCGTATTGGGTTGAGGGAAAACCCCGGAAAAAAACCTCAACCAGGTAACTTGCCCCGACCGGGATTCGAACCCGGGCCACCTGGTTTCGCAGCCAGACGCGCTGACCGTTACTCCACAGGTGTGGACACCTTGTTAACATGTTTCGACCTATTTTCGGTCATCTTCGGAACTGGTCGTTGTTGGTCTTGGTGTGGGTGCGTTCGTAGTGCAGAGTCAAAAAGTGTATGTGTTTTGAAATAGAAGAATACAACACAAACACAAGAACACAAAAAATACATCACACTAACATACGAAAACAAAAACACACAATTAAGTGGTGTTCGGGTAAAGGGGTATAAGTCATTTTTTTGTGCAGATGGACTTTTGTTCCCCAGATGAACACACAAGTTAAATTATACAAGTGGGTGTGCAAAAATCAAAGAATACGAGCAGTTGATGTGTTTTATTTGTGTAGAAAATTATTCGTAATAAGGGTTCCAAGTTTAATTTTCACTTATCTCCGAACTAATTTTTATGACTTATCTCCCTTTACCCAAACACCACACTCTGCCAACAAGTTGAGACGGTGTCGGGTGAAGTTCCCGGGTAGCTCAGTTGGCAGAGCGCTGGTACGTTCAACCAGAGGTCCCGGGATCGATACCCGGCCCCGGAACAATTTTTCCCTTGAAATTATTCAAATCTGCTTGACAGGGAGCTTTACCTGAAAGATTAGATTTGCTTAATACATACGTCACTGTGTACGTTAACAGAAAACCACAATTTCAAGTCACACAGAGTTTGTGTGCACTCGATGTGAGTCTTTGGCGTTTCGTCAGCCCACGCGAGTTGTGTGGATATAAAGGGAAAGTTGAGACGGTGTCGGGTGAAGTTCCCGGGTAGCTCAGTTGGCAGAGCGCTGGTACGTTCAACCAGAGGTCCCGGGATCGATACCCGGCCCCGAAACATTTTTCTCTTGAAATTATTCACACATAAAATTGCAACCTCATTCAAGAAATTAAACTACAACATCGCATACAGAACAAATAACACGCTACAAAAACATCTCAACACACAAACAACACAAACAAACAAATACAACCACACAGGCGTATACAAACTCAAATGTAACACCTGCAACAACTTCTACATAGGACAGACAGGCAGATCATTTCAAAGACGTTACAAAGAACACCTTACAGCCATAACAAAATTACAAAACACCTCCACATATGCAGAACACATCACAAATGCTAACCACACCCACAGAGACATCAACACAGACATGGAAATACTGCACATCCAACCAAAAAGCCAGAAACTCAACACACTAGAACAATATGAAATATAAAGACACACGAAAACACACCCCAACGATATTCTCAACACACAACTCAATTTCAAAACACATACACTCTTTGACTCTACACTATGAAGTACGAACGCACCCACACAGGAAACAAGAGGCGCCAAGACCAACAACGACCAGTTCCGAAGATGACCGAAAATAGGTCGAAACATGTTAACAAGGTACGTTAAAATTTAACACAAGAAAGTTCTTATCATACATATTCCGAAGTGATACAGTGTTAAAAGTTGTGTAATCAAGATGTACATATAATTCTTTTAAAAAATTGACATAGCTTTAAAGATCATCCTCTCGAAAATAAAACAGTAGCGATTAATCAGAAGCAGATGTTTGTCTTAAGGCAACGCATTCCAATGTTTAAGATTTCGTGACATTATCATATTTTAGTTTGCGAAAGTAATAATATATTTTTTTTACATGAGCGCTTCTGCGTAAAATTAAAGATTAGTCTCGGCTCTTTAAATACTTGAAATGCAGCAAAAATGATTACCGATGGCATTAAACGCATATATAGTCTACTGTACATAAATACGCGCGCGCACACACAAAATACGCTGCCTTAAATCACCACTTATATTAGCTATATTGCTTTCTAGACTTGAGAAGTGTAGTATTCATGTGTAGTTTGAGGGTGGGTGCGTCTCGGTGTTGCGTGAGATTCACTCAGGGTAGCCGAGGTACGGTTGTGGTATAGGATGATGTCGGGAATAATACCAAGCCGGCTACTTATATAAAAGGCAGTGTAAACTCCAAAACTATAAGTTTATTGTCGTATTCACTTGGTAAACCTTAGAGTATGTATTTCCGGCTGACTTATAATTCAATCGTTGGTCGCACTTCTGTATCGACTCTATGGCAGCTCTAAATAAGCTCTATCCGATACTATAAATTCAATACTATGCCCAGTACACTATGATCGACGCTCCTAAACGTTGACGAGTAGTCTCGCCGATGACAACGTTCTATCTATCGAGTCTTCGCCGGAAGAAAGACTATTAAGTTGGGCCGCCGACACCAAAAAAACTCAGTGTGTCGTGCCGTCGACACGAAAAGAAGTCGTAGTCCTGTCGACACAAAACGAAGTAGTTATTGCGCCCTGTATGTAGGGCCGCCGACACGATAAGAAGTTGTGTTTGTGCCCTGTATGTAGGACCGCCGACACGATGAGATGTTGTGATCCTCTCCGCTCCCCGTCACCCTTATTTATAAAAACCTACCCTACGCTAAAACTAACTATCCTATTGGTTAAAAACTACGTCACTTAACCGGCCTAAAATCTATTCTCTATTGGTCCAAAGTGACCTCATAAGTTGAACCACGATCTCTTCTTATTGGGCGCGAAATACGTCATCTCTAAATTTAGACTTTGGATTTCCCACAACATCTAATTAGTTTTTCGATTTTGGAGAACCCCGTTCTTTGGAAAATCCCAAGCTTGCAGTTGCTTTCCCACGGGTCCAGTCTAACTCTCTGATTTTACGCCTCGACGAGTGTCAATGCAGAACCCTGCCCAAGGTGGCCCTAAATCTGTCCGATTCTGACAAGTGACGAGAGGATGTGAACCATCTGTGTGGGAAGCTAATTCTAACCAAGTCGCCAGAACATCCCCGCGAATACATGTAACAAAAAAAAAATATGGAGATATCATTTCGCTAATAAATCGGTCTCTCCCTCTCCTAATTACTGCTTCAAGTTTTAAGATGGTTTTCATCATATCTGAGAGAGAGCTATCAATATGTTGAAAGTTTGCAAAAGAACAGATAAGTACAGGGACATCACTTTATTTTACCAACATTTTTAACATTAACCTGGCTATACTCGAAAACACTGTTGCCCCCTTCCATTACAGGAGTTTGATGTTACTAGTGCAATATGTAAACAAATCATTTTACTAGGTATAGGAGGAGAGAAAAGTAGTATATCCATTTATGTTGTAGGGAAATACGATATCACGATTTTCAGTTTGATCATCACTTTTACGGAATTTATCAAAATACAGTAGAGTAGTAACATTTTTTTTTTCAAAAACTCAACTTTTCAGGCGGCTATGTTCGTTATGTAATGTATACTTTACTTAGCATATTAATTATTGGTGTTAACATACAATATAGAGAGTGCATTTAAATTGAGGGGGTCATAAGTAAAGGGCTGTAAGTGCACTTAAGTTACTTTTGAGAAAATGGGGTTTAAATATTTAAGCTTTCGTAAAACCGGTGAAATTTGTATTTAAATTTTAATGTGTGATGCGATTAAAATATTCCTTTGCCACTAAAATTTTAGATACTTTTGCTTACACTGGATGCACTTAACTCATGTTATTACAAATGTCACTAGCATTCCTTTGCTTCTAGCCACCTCAATTCAAAAAAAGCTAATCTGAATTTTTAAACAAGTTGCTGAAAATGGTTGCCGTTCATTACAATGCAGGCTTCAATTCAGTACGCATATTATTAAAAACATTTTGAAGCATAACTTATTCACTGAAATTGAATTGATCGTTTCTTGAATATAATTTTTTAGTACGATATTATTAATATAGGTTCTTTCTTCTATAGAAAACGCAATCATATTTATGAAACACACTATACACTGCAGTGTTTACTTCACTGCTTGAAGACTTCGAATTCAACAGCGGCCGTAAGTTTGTATGTCTGACGGGAGCAAGGACATTAGTGAAGGGGTGAGAGTGAAGTACATTCAGAAATGCAGGTACAATAAAAATGCAAGTAAAAATAAAATGATGTCCCTGTATATGAAAGCCTACAGATCAAACTATACTGACATTGACGTTGGTGTTCCTCAAGGCTCAATTTTGGGGTCGTGTACTATTTGGATGTATGTATTTATTTACACGGGATTTTTCTCTTTGTCAAACTTCCAGAACGGCCCAGAAGTTCACTCAGCGAGTACCGGGTCTTTCTATCGGTCACCCAAGTGCATGTATCACACCTTATGTTATATTTATTTACACTTATCTGACTATAATCTTCAATTGTAACCACAACGCAACACATAAAATAACTATTAAGTTAAGTATTAATTATTATTTATTTATTTATTGGTCTGATCCAATATTTTTTGGGTTTGCCCTGCGACACAGAATAGCTCACAATAAAATTTAAAGACTGCCTCCGTGGTCTGTTGGTCAGCATGCTGGCTTCCAGATCAGGAGGTCCCGGGTTCGATTCCCGGGCTAGGCTCTCGGTGAATTTTTCTTGAAGAAGAGGAATTTCCTGGGTGTCTAAAGTCTGGAAATTTGTATGAATGTGATTGTGAGTGTGCCGGGTTAATATTAATTAACCAATCATCACAATATAAAAAAATACGTCAGGACTGTCGCTGGGCAGTAACCTGAACACACGTTTCAGCGTCACATTGTTGACAAGTAACTCCATCTGTTAGCACAACCATAAAGCATCTAATAGATACTATAGAGTTACCAACAACGAAAAAAAAAATAAATAAATAAATAACATAAAATTTAAAATGAAAAATTATATAAACAGGTTTCAGACAAAAGTGATTAAGACATAAGAAAAAAAAATAGAACCAAGTATAATTGAAATTGAATGTACGCCATAAAGATGCTGACGAAATATCGCTACAGAAAATTTTATTAATGATGGTGATGATGGCATCTTGAAGATCTCTCGTCAGCTTGTATTTTTCCCTCCACTTTACAAAAGCTTTCGGAATGGTGCCTCTCGCTCCGAAGAAGAGACCGGTAACTGTGATTTTTTTCAATGTTGTATTTCACTGATAGGTACTGAATCGTGGGCTCGTAGATTTTCTTTTTCTCTTCGTTCACTTCAGATGGGTGAGTGGCTGAGATTTCAAATCTGATCGTAGGATCAATTATTTCGGCTGTCTGTTTATTCCTATTTATAGCTATGATATCGATCCTACGATTGCTCCCACCATCTGCAATACGATGAACTTCCTCTTGAACGTCTAGATTTTTGGATCGAAGTGCATCTGCGATCATAGAACGTATGATGTTGTGACGTTTTATTCTGAGTACTTCTCCCTGTGGGCAACTCCCAAGCACATCTGGCACTGATATTACTTCATTATTAATATGTTCGAATTTCACTAGCTTCCAGTAATCGGCTCAGAAATCTAGAACAATTGGAATTTTCAGAATATGCACCACCGACAACAGCTGTTCCTGCTGCCAACATTACTTACTTACTTACAAATGCCTTTTAAGGAACCCGAAGGTTCATTGCCGCCCTCACATAAGCCCGCCATCGGTCCCTATCCTGTGCAAGATTAATCCAGTCTCTATCATCATATCCTACCTCCCTCAAATCCATTTTAATATTATCCTCCCATCTACGTCTCGGCCTCTGCAAAGGTCTTTTTCCCTCCGGTCTCCCAACTAACACTTTATATGCATTTCTGCATTCGCCCATACGTGCTACATGCCCTGCCCATCTCAAACGTCTGGATTTTAAGTTCCTAATTATGTCAGGTGAAGAATACAATGCGTGCAGTTCTGTGTTGTGTAACTTTCTCCATTCTCCTGTAACTTCATCCCGCTTAGCCCCAAATATTTTCCTAAGAACCTTATTCTCAAACACCCTTAACCTATGTTCCTCTCTCAGAGTGAGAGTCCAAGTTTTACAACCATAGGCCTACAGAACAACCGGTAATATAATTGTTTTATAAATTCTAACTTTCAGATTTTTGGACAGCAGACTGGATGATAAGAGCTTCTCAACCGAATAATAAGACGCATTTCCCATATTTATTCTGCGTTTAATTTCCTCCCGAGTGTCATTTATATTTGTTACTGTTGCTCCAAGATATTTGAATTTTTCCACCTCTTCGAAGGATAAATCTCCAATTTTTATATTTCCATTTCGTACAATATTCTGGTCACGAGACATAATCATATACTTTGTCTTTTCGGGATTTACTTCCAAACCGATCGCTTTACTTGCTTCAAGTAAAATTTCCGTGTTTTCCCTAATCGTTTGTGTATTTTCTCCTAACATATTCACGTCATCTGCATAGACAAGAAGCTGATGTAACCCGTTCAATTCCAAACCCTGCCTTGTATCCTGAACTTTCCTAATGGCATATTCTAGAGCGAAGTTAAAAAGTAAAGGTGATAGTGCATCTCCCTGCTTTAGCCCCCAGTGAATTTGCTGCCAACATTACAGTTACAAAATCACTACCAGTTGTAGTATGTCTCAGTATTGAAATTTGAAACGAAGTTGGCAAAAGAAAATTCAACCTTCAAACTAGAAAGTCACTATAACCCACTAGCATATGTAGTAGTAATGGGGGGGGGGATGGTTAGGTTTCACCCTTAGGGTATTAAGTAAGCTGATCCGGTCTATACTTACGAGACAGATCTGTATAGGCCTATTGAAAACAATTAATTCGATCAAACCATTGAAACCATTTCCCACACAAATCTAACTTAGTATACAGCTGTCAGCAGGTGTGAATTGCTTAGAGATGGTAGAGGAACACAGATGCTGCGACCGTCAAATCTCGGTACGCATCTGTTTATAATTTGAAGATCATATGTGCGTTGGATTGGTGCAAGTGATGGGGGAGGCAGAAGCGGTAAACAAAGACGTTCCTACACACAATATGCCTAGTAATTACTTAGCCAGGGAGAGGGGTGACTTTATTGTGAACCGTGTGATATTAAGAGGGATCTCGGCCGACCATCACGCCCCCATGATGGGTGTTTCTCAGCAGGTGTGCCACAAGTGCACAGTCAGACTTCTCCCCGGGAGAGGTACGAAACTTCTGAACATGATATACAGAGCGCAAACGGTAAAGTGCTGAAATCTTAATGGAGGAGGGAAATTAAAATGTCTTCACTTTCATTGTTATAACTCGTTCACTTATAAGACTTACCCAACAGCTCTGTTAATTAAAGGTAATGTAAATAGTAATATTGAAGGCGGTGGAGACTTCCTGTGGTTTAAGATGTAATCCTGTATTCCAGTGTCATGACTTCGAATCCGTCTATGTATTGCGGTATGTTATTTCAAGTGGAGGTCCGACATAATGCCTGCATCATTCTTCGTTTCATTTAGTGGCATATTGAAAACAAGAAAAGTAGGCCTACTTAAGCGCAAAAACAGTCTCAACTAAACACAAGTTAATCTACTGTATATTAATTCATCTTATCCCTCTCTGAGCAATTTCATGTAGACTGACATAACCACTAAAATTTTTAAGCTTTTTTTTTCCGGATTTTGACAAGTACTTAAAAATTAATGTTATTGTTATTGACATATAACAATCAAATATTGATCCTTTATATTCAGTAATATTCCAAATCTTCTAACTTAAAGAATGGATAAAATTAAATGTCTAGAATTTATAATTTCTTTAGTTGGCTAAACTGTGTTTTATAACTCACCATTCTTTTGTTTTGAAAACAGGCATTGTTTCTTGTTTAATGCCGAAGGGAATGTTCTTCATGTGATTTTATGGTGATTATTATTATTTATTTATTCCATTTTTGTTTGTTTATTTATTTATTTGTTATTTTATCTGTTCATTTATTTTCGTCTATTTATTTATTTCTGTCTATATAATAATAATATATGAATTAAATTCATTTCCTGAAAAACCAGAAACCATTGAAGCCGAATAACATTTCACTACTAAATAATAATTATTAATAATTATAAAACAGCAACTAAAATAACTAATTAGATCCTTCAAAATCGGGAAACAAAAAATATATAATATAATTTAATAAATCCTGATACACAAGGTACAACAAAAATCTACTTCTATAAATTAATTATACAACCATTACAGTAAAACTAAACTATAATTAAAAAAATTTAATCAACAACACATACAAAAACAATTAATTAATTTTAACATAAAAATGAAATAAAAAAAAAGAAAAATAATTTATATAATAATTCAGGTTATATCGAATTGCACGATAAAACTATTCAGTGTAAATGAAATTCTTAACTTAAAGATTTAACCTGTAATCCATTTATTTATTTTTGTCTATTTATTTATTTCTGTCTATTTATTTATTTTCATCCATTTATTTATTTTTGTCTATTTATTTATTTTCGTCTATTTATTTATTTTTATCTGTTTATTTATTTTCATCTATTTATTTATTTTTGTCTTTATTTATTTTGTCTATTTATTTTCATTTATTTATTTTCTTCTATTATTTATTTTTGTCTATTTATTTATTTTCGTTTATTTATTTTTGTATATTTATTTATTTTCTTCTATTATTTATTTTTGTCTATTTATTTACTTTCGTCTACTTATTTATTTTTGTCTATTTATTTATTTTCGTTTATTTATTTATTTTCATCTATTTGTTAATTTTTGGTTTTTTATTTATTTTCACCTACTTATTTATTTCATCTATTTATTTATTTTTGTCTATTTATTAATTTTTGTCTATTTATTTATTTTCGTCTATTTATTAATTTTCGACTATTTACTTTCATTATTTATTTATTTATTTATTTATTTTATTTGCTTGTTTTGTTTGTTTTGTTCGCTTGTTTATTTATTTATTTATTTATTTATTTATTTATTTATTTATATTCATTAAAGATTTTCTGTTTTGTTAATTTATCAATCTACTTTTACTACGATATATTATAGAGGAATTGCATTTATAATACAATTACCCATTTTTGCTTTTCAGTAACCAAAACTTTCCGATGCTTCTAGAAGGGTTCTAGCAATATACAATTCTTATGACTAATTGCAACACAAATTAATCTTATGAGTTGGCATATCTTGACTCATTGCATCAAGATCCTGTTCCACTTGTTAAGTAGTTTTATGTGGGATCTAAATTTTCTAAAGTTAGAGAAAGTAACTGGAGATATAGAACGATGGGTTTGGTGGCGGAAACATTTGTCGACTATGCTCGGATATTTGCAACCTTCGTTCCTTTTACTTGCCTGGATAATTGGTTCCTGGTCGAGTAACGGCTGTATCAAATTTCAATATAAAATACGCCTTATATTGATGTTATCTCAACAAATACAAAATCTCTCTTGCAACTGACATCAATTGCCAGTATCATGTTTCTACCCCGTAAGGTACTACACTATAGTGGTTCTCATTTAGGATGGACCAAGACTGACGGCGAGCGGCATAGCTACGGTTTGAACCAGTCTATACATCAGACCAACTGCAATAATCCCGTGTCCCTTTTCCTCTCCACAACATATTAGGGTCATCTACCGTTTTTAGGTTTCTTTGCTCTGTAGTTCATTCTAAATGGAAATCGCTATCAATACTTTAGACCAGCTGTGGCGAGAACGTGACTCGCGAGACATTATGGCTCACAGTGATAGCTGTGCATTCGCTTGCTTCTAACCTCCGCCAACCCCCACCCTCTCACTCACTGGAGTCAAACTCCGTTCCATTTGTATTTGTCTCTGACCTGCGAGTGGCATATGTCTCTCTCGAAACCATGTACGAAAGTTCCAAGTACGATGGGAGGACGCATTTTTTTGCTGTCGATATGATGAGAATATTAAATGTATGATTTATTCACAAGTATTACGAGGAAAACGGTTGTATAACATAAAACGGCATTATACTACATGTTACTGATGAAACATTGAAACGTTAAGTGTTATTGTCATCATCATCATCATCATCATCATCATCATCATCATCATCATCATCATCATCATCATCATCTCTGTATGTCGACCCTTTTTCAGCAGATGTACGAATAATGCGGTTAGCTCTTCAATTTGAACTCACTGATTTACTATGTGATGTCAAATGAAAGCTAGACGTAAGGACTTGACAAATGTTGAACTTTCAAATTTTTGCCAAAAAATAAATATCCGAAGCTTCGTTCTTTCACTTGCTCTGTTGAAGCCATGCTCGCTACAACTTACGTTTGTGAAAAATTATTTTCAACAATGAAAATAGTAAAAACCAAATTTAGATCACGACTGACAGACAAATACCTTCGTGATCAACTACGACTGGCAGTAAATGACATAATTCCTAATTTTGAAACTTTGTCGCAGAGACATTCTGAAGACAGTTAATTTTAGGTTGTGATATTGTTCATTTGTTGTTCATTTCTTTCTTCGTTACACGTACTAAACATTAGTTTGTAGCCTTGCACTGTATAAAATTATATTTAAGTGCTTGACGTAAGGAAAATGAAAATCAGTTAAGTCAGACAGTTGCTTCACTTCCCATTCGGGTGTCCGCCTCCCTCCATAGGTGCTATGCACGTTGCAGGTTACACAGTGGCTCGGCGCACGATTACATTTTCGCCACCGCTGCTTTAGACTTAGCCACCTGACGAGGAAGATGATGTTAGTGGTAGTTATAACTGTATATATGATAATTTTCAATGCTTTGTTGTTAAGAATACTTTCCCAAAATATTTGACATCAATTTGTATACACCCTGTATATCAAAATATGATAATAGCGGTGGTGGTGGTTGTGGTGGTGGCCACCGGCGTAGCTCAGTCGGCTGAAGCGCTTGCCTGCAGATTTGATGTTGCGCTCGGGCGCGGGTTCGATTCCCGCTTGGGCTGATTACCTGGTTGGGTTTTTTCTGAGGTTCTTCCCATCCGTAAGGCGAATGCCAGGTAATCTATGGCGAATCCTCCGCCTCACCTCGCCAAACATCACTTCGCTATCATCGATCTCTTCGCTAAATAACCTAATAGGTGATATAGTGTCTTTAATTAACCAACTAAAAAGAAGAGTAATAATATATCATAAAAACGGTGTACCTAAGTGCTTTTACATCTGATAGTTACCCGTCCATTCGTCTCTTAACAAACTAATCAACTTTCCTTATATTTCGGTAGTATGGTTTAAAGAATCCATCAAACTCGTTAAAGTACACTGTCATGAGATTCATTATGAACTTGTTAGCAAGTAGTCAAATATACCTGAAGATATAAACAGTAGTAATAAAAAGGGATAATTTAGTATGTAAGTTCATAAGCAATTAAATCTTTTTACAGAGACACAGGAAATTCCAGTCTGTTTGTAGCAGAAAGCTTGTTGTTTGAAGTGAAGTTCAGTAATTACTAAAAGAGAGATTTCTAATGTTCTGTCCTACATTTTATGATAGATTTTAAAATAATGTAATTAGTACAGGTGTAATGAAGTATGTTGTAAGTTCAAGTACTACACATTTTCCAGTTGTATTTCAGAAAATATCAATTGAATTTCAGAAGTTATCAAATGTATTTCAGATTAGTCAATTGTATTTCAGATTTGTTAATTGTATTTCAGAAATTATCAGTTGTGTTTCAGATTTGTTAATTGTATTTCAGAAATTATCAATTATATATCAGATTTGCCAGTTGTATTTCAGAAATTATCAGTTGTGTTTCAGATTTGTCAATTGTATTTCAGAAATTATCAATTGTGTTTCAGATTTGTTAATTGTATTTCAGAAATTATCAGTTGTGTTTCAGATTTGTCAGTTTTATTTCAGAAATTATCAATTGTGTTTCAGATTTGTTAATTGTATTTCAGAAATTATCAATTGTGTTTCAGATTTGTTAATTGTATTTCAAAAATTATCAATTGTGTTTCAGATTTGTTCATTGTATTTCAGAAATTATCAATTGTGTTTAAGATTTGTCAATTCTATTTCAGAAATTATCAATTATATTTTAGATTTGTCAGTTGTATTTCAGATGGTATAAAATGTATTTCAGATGGTATCAAATGTATTTCAGATTTGTCAATTGTATTTCAGATGGTATCAAATGTATTTCAGATGGTATCAAATGTATTTCAGATTTATCAATTGTATTTCATATGGTATAAAATGTATTTCAGATGGTATCAAATGTATTTCAGATTTGTCAATTGTATTTCAGATGGTATCAAATGTATTTGAGATTTATCAATTGTATTTCAGATGGTATCAAATGTATTTCAGGTGGTATCAAATGTATTTCAGATTTGTCAATTGTATTTCAGAAAATATCAATTGTATTTCAGAACATACGGTTGGCACCTTATTCTCCAATGTTAAATCCAATCGAGATTATTTGGTGTAAAGTGAAGAAGTACGTAAAAACCCAGCTTGGAATGCCTGACGTCATAGCTCCTAGTGTTGTAGGCTAATTTACCTACTGTACAGTAGAGAGTAAAATTGATGAAGCAACACACACAATATTGTTGGTGGTGATTGTGCTCGTGCAGTACAGCACAGTACAATTCATCAAGCTGCAGATTTAGCTATGGAGAATGTGCTTGTCAGACGCTAAAATGCAATAAAGTTGAGAATTCTTTAAATCCATTTTTTTAAATATGTGTTAAAATCTAAAGTAGGTCTACGTTTGTTATTTTGTGAAATAAAAGTGACTACGTAATCTTAAATGCATTGCTTATTTTCTGAAATACATTTGATACCATTTGAAATACAATTGATAAATCTGAAATACAATTGATAATTTCTGAAATACAATTGATACCATCTGCAATACAATTGATAATTTCGGAAATACAATTGACAAATCTGAAATACATTTGATACTATCTGAATTACAATTGACAAATCTGAAATACAATTGATAATTTCTGAAGTACAATTGATACCATCTGAAATACAATTGACAAATCTGAAATACAATTGATACCATCTGAAATAAAATTGACAAATCTGAAATACAATTGACAAATCTGAAATACAATTGATACCATCTGAAATACAATTGATACCATCTGAAATACAATTGACAAATCTGAAATGCAATTGATACCATCTGAAATATAATTGACAAATCTGAAATACAATTGAGAATTTCTGAATTACAATTGACAAATCTGAAATACAATTGATACCATATGAAATACAATTGACAAATCTGAAATACAATTGACAAATCTGAAATACAATTGACAAATCTGAAGTACAATTGACAAATCTGAAATACAATTGACAAATCTGAAATACAACTGATAATTTCTGAAATACAATTGACAAATCTGAAATACAATTGATACCATCTGAAATACAATTGACAAATTTGAAATACAATTGATAATTTCTGAAATACAATTGATACTATCTGAAATACAATTGACAAATCTGAAATACGATTGATAATTTCTGAAATACAATTGACAGATCTGAAATACAATTGACAAATCTGAAATACAATTGATACCATCTGAAATACAATTGACAAATCTGAAATACAATTGATAATTTCTTAAATACAATTGACTAATCTGAAATACATTTGATAATTTCTGAAATACAATTGATACTATCTGAAATACAATTGATACTATCTGAAATACAATTGATACTATCTGAAATACAATTGATACTATCTGAAATACAATTGATACTATCTGAAATACAATTGATACTATCTGAAATACAATTGACAGATCTGAAATACAATTGACAAATCTGAAATACGATTGATAATTTCTGAAATACAATTGGGAGATCTGAAATACAATTGATACCATCTGAAATACAATTGATACACCATCTGAAATACAATTGATACACCATCTGAAATACAATTGACAAATCTGAAATACAATTGATAGATCTGAAATACAATTGATACTATCTGAAATACAATTGACAGATCTGAAATACAATTGACAGATCTGAAATACAATTGACAAATCTGAAATACAATTGATAATTTCTGAAATACAATTAACTAATCTGAAATACATTTGATAATTTCTGAAATACAACTGGAAAAGGTGTAGAATAAGCTTCAAAATGTTAAACAATTTATTAAAAATTAAAATATGTCTTGAAAATTAGGTAAATTCAGAATTAGTTTCGCAATTTGGTTTCCCCCCCCCCTATTGGATCGGAAATTAGTTACTAATGACCTGAATATATGCAGAAAATGTATCTAAAAATTTGAAAGAAGGCCTTTAAAATCGTGCGTTGAAAGTAAAAGCAAGTCATGAGGAAGTAATAAAGCCAACGTACAGCACATGACTCAATTACTTATTCCGAATGCGTTTCTCAGTCAGACATTGAGATAACTTGATTTGCAGCATTAATTAAATGCGATCTAACCTTTAGACTACATTTCTGTAGTAAATATATTTCACTGACCTCGAAGAAGCATTTCAGAATACAAGAAGACACGAAAGTTAACATTTTTATGAGCAAATACCACAGACCAGTATACGAGAAAAAAGTTGCAGCTTTAAAAGAATGGAAACACTCTTACGAAAGTCTGCTGAGGAGGACGAACATTTCAATCCTTTCTCTCAAAATCATTTTAATGATTATCCTACTTTTATTTGCGGGCTTGTTCCCTTCATTTCACAAAGTTTCACAATCAGAACTCTTGAATTGTGTTTGTTGCCTGTCCTCTTTCATCTTGAATTAGGGATAGGGAGCGGGCTACAGCGAGTTAAATTCTCCGACTATCCATTACTCTGACTGTACTCTGTACATCCTTATAGTTAGTATGAGTAGCTATATTTTCTTTTAATTAGTCTAACTTGGAGATGCACAACTTATTCCATTAATACCGTCACGTTTTTAAGTTGTATTTACAATTGAGGACCTAGATACAATAATAGCGTAAATCTACTCACGTTGTTATTGCATAAACATAGTTTTCAAAATCCTTAAACCTTCTGCTATCTGATAAACTTCTTCTCAATTCCGTCCGAAGCTCCTAGAGGTCAGGAGCTTACAGAAATGGTTGCCATGTGCTACCTCTTATTGCACGGATCAAAATAGATACCTCGGCTACAGCGTGAATAGGACAAAATGGTGCCTACTAGTGAGACATGTACGAGAACAGTGCGTAAAAGTGATAATAATAATAATAAAATTAATAATAATAATAATAATAATAATAATAATAATAATGTATATTATTATAATGTACCGAAGTACATATGATAGGGTAAACTAGGGTCTGTTGGACAGTCGGGCATGTTGGACACTCCGTACTTTAACGTGTTATCTCACCACTTGTGGGGCACCACATTCTGCTAGAAGTCAATGACGGAAGTAGCCCCACTCGTGCCTACTTCCGTCATTGACTTCTAGCAGAATGTGGTGCCCACAAGTGGCGAGGTAACACGTTAAAGTACAGAGTGTCCAACATGCCCGACTGTCCGACAGAGCCTAGTTTACCCTATTTCCATTCAGATATTCTGCGTCATCATATGATGAAAGAGTAATGGAACGGAGAAAAATTCTCTCCGGCGTCGGGATTTGAACCCGGGTTTTCAGCTGTACGTGCTGATGCTTTATCCACTAAGCCACACCGGATACCCATCCCGGCGTCGGACAGAATCGTCTCAGGTCAAGACATCTATGACGTAGTGCAGAGGGCGGCCACTAGAGGGAACCCAAGAGTTGGAACTTAAACTGATACGATTCTGTCCGACGCCGGGATGGGTGTCCGGTGTGGCATGAGCACGTAGAGCTGAAAACCCGGGTTCAAATCCCGGCGCCGGAGAGAATTTTTCTCCGTTCCATTACTCTTTCATGGAATAATAATAATGTTATTATTGTATGATTTGAGGCTTTCTCGGCGTTGGTTCGCTAATATGTTTTCGCGGGATATCAGCCGAGTTAAGATTTTGGAATGCTCCAAGCTTTCGACTGCTATCTCTGCAGCCATCTTCAGGGAAGTGACTTCCCTGAAGATGGCTGCAGAGATAGCAGTCGAAAGCTTGGAGCATTCCAAAATCTTAACTCGGCTGATATCCCGCGAAAACATATTAGCGAATGTTATTATTATTATTATTATTATTATTATTATTATTATTATTATTATTATTATTATTATTATTATTATTATTATTAATCTAATATATCTAATTGTAGTGATTCAGATGTTCAGGTTGAAAACATAGAAACTGTTGAAGAGTACATCAACATAATGAAAGTGAGCTGAAAAATCAAGTACCCTTTCTTGCATGTATGTCAGTCAACTTGATAAAAGATTGGGTCTCAGCACTCAAACCATTATTTCTAAGAGCACCTACTGCGAAAGTGCACAAATTTTCAATTCAGAAATATGTGAAACTTCATTATCACAACGGTTATCTGGGCCTCAAACATACATTGCCAACGTCCAACCATTTACGTTAATAAATAAGAAGGTGCTGGGGGATCATCGTGCTAATCACACGATACCTTCATTATGGTTGGATGATCGTCCACCTCTGCTTCGGCATGTGGGCGTGAGGCCAGCAGGCGGCTGGTCGGTCTGGGCCCTTAATGGGCTGTGGCGCCATGGATTATTAAATAAGAAGGTTAAATTTCTCTCTTACAATGATTTAAAATTAAATAATGTAAAGAAGCCAGGTGTAAAATCACAGAAATGAGCTGATGTACTCTCTTTAACAAAATATTTGAAACCTGAAAGTGTAGAGAGGTATGAAAGAGTCTTAACTGTGTGCTGAGTTAGAAGTTCTGAAAATGAATCTGATTGTAACAATGCATGAGGGAAATAAAAAGGTTAAGCTGAATCATAATCGTGTTAATTAATTCAAAGACTCATCCTAACCGGTTTTCGTATCACAGTGCATTCATGCCCATCTGATAAATTAGTCAAAACTTGTATTTAAATATTATTTGTGCATTCCATGCAATAACAGCGTATGTTAAGAAAATTTAATTATTTATATTTTTAAAATCATGCAAGATATTTAAGTTCAAACTTTAGAAATTACTTATCTGATTGTTAACAATAACCTATGTAACTCGAAATTTTCTCGGGCTTCCAGCCAGGTCATAAGTTGGTGATCCACCAACTTATGACCTGGCTGGAAGCCCGAGAAAATTTCGAATTATCACGTCGCCAGGAAAGCTTCAGTAGTCATTTCTAACCTATGTAAAATTATCCTCACACTAGTGTTTATTGTTCAGTTATTCAAATTTAAAACTTTGCCTTTCAATTTCTCAAAATAACTTAAATCTACTTACGCTGTTATTGTATCTAGGTCCTCAATTGGTACTCCACCCCCCTCCGACTGTTATGCTAGTAAGTAGGCCTATGTATACAAGACACAAAAATAGTCATTCCTATGAGGAGCTGTAAGATAATAGAATGCAATTCTATAGCAGTAAATTATTAATTACTAAGGCTTAAAGAAGTTTAATCTTTATTTATAGCTTTGAAGGATATTACTTTAAAATTAACTTAAAGCCTTTAAAAGATTTGGCATGCCGCTGCACCTCTGAAATGTAGGCATAGTACATCGCAAACGAGTTCTAATTTCTGTTGACGACGCAATTGCTACTCTAGCATAAACACCACTGAAAACCGGACATAAGAAAAGGATTTGATACAGTGAAACATGATATCTTAATTGAGAAATTAGACTTATTAGGAATCAAAGGTAATGCTTTAAACTTAATAAAATCGTATCTCAAAGACAGAATTCAAATAACGAAAATTGACAATTATTCAAGTGAACCTTCAAATTATTAATATAGGTGTTCCCCAAGGTACAGTTCTAGGCCATATTTTATTTCTAATATATATTAATGACTTATTAAAAATTGACTTACGACAATACAATGGTGTCCATTACTCTTATGCAGGTGACACAGTTTTACTTCTTGGTGGAAAAACCTGGTATGATGCATATAATAATTCAAATAATGGATTTAAATTAATAAAAAATGGTTTGACATAAATTATCTTCCTATCAACGAAAATAAAACCATAATTATTCCATTCTCATTATCTGAAAAATGTAACAATCCTCCTACATCTATATTAAGTATTAAATTACACAACTCTAATTGTTGTCTTATACAGTGTAAATGTCCGATTATTAAGGAGTCCTCTGAAGTTAAGTATTTAGGCATAATTTTTGACAATAATTTAAAATGGAACCAACACATTGATACCTTTGTAATAAATTACGTAAAATAACATATTATTTTGTTTTATTGAGGAATTACTTGTCAATAAGTTTATTACGCAAAATACACTTAACTTTATTTCAATCGTTAATTATGTATGGAATTATAGGATGGGCTGTAATGTTCTTAAAATAAGACACATTTATTATATTGTATTAATAAAATTCATACATAAAAATCGAAATAATTTTGTATTGTATTCTCATAGTTATGAAACAAAAGGTATGAATTCTTTAAGATTGTTTGAACCAAAATGCAACACTACTACAGCATTTAATCATAGTAGTAATTTAGGCCCAAGAATATATAACAAATTTGTGTTTAAATATCCTAATCTTGTAAATTCTAATAGTTCTAGTATTAAATTTAAAAAGTTATGTATGGATTTTATAAAAATTGGAAAATTATACATTTAAATTTATATATATTTATTGTGTAGTAGACATAAGACAAATAAATTGTATACTTCTTAATTTCAATTCAGGACTCCGCCCTGAGCACGAGTTCTACTCTTTCAGGGGCGAGCTAAAGTTTTTCTGTATATATTATAGAATAAACTAGGGTCTGTTGGACAGTCGGGCATGTTGGACACTCCGTACTTTAACGTGTTACCGCGCCACTTGTGGGCACCACATTCTGCTAAAAGTCAATGACGGAAGTAGTCCCACTCGTGGCTACTTCCGTCATTGACTTCTAGCTGAATGTGGTGCCCACAAGTGGCGTGGTAACACGTTAAAGTACGGAGTGTCCAACATGCCCGACTGTCCAACAGACCCTAGTTTACCCTATTTTATGTTACAATTATTAGCAAAATAAATAAATAGATAATACAGGCGAGTCATACCGCACATCCACGGTACAGGCGGGGGTAAAAGACGTAATTTTGCTGAGAGTACGACTGAAAAACGAGACGAAATTAATGGAATCCATTGTGCGCAGTTAGAGGGAGGTTTCGACAAGAGCTCATTATTTGTCTCCTTGATAGACGGCATTTTCTGTATACGTGTATTTTTAATCTGTCGTTTATGATTCGCATAATGAACGGTGATTTTACTAGCTTTTTGGAGACTTATTTGTAGGAAGCTTACCGTAACATTTGACTGCAAGATCAGTGCTTTCTTCCGCCAAAATAAGGGAGAGTGAGGTAAGCATTGGCTTGTAGCCTAGTTACCCTGTTTCCTCAGCACAGGAATTCATAGCATATCTAGGCCTATTTCAGTAACTTAAAAAAATTAGAGAAACTGTATTAGTATCTTAGTAATTATTTTAACTGGATATACGAAAGAGACAAATATATGATGTTCTGTCATGAATAAGATAGCTAATGAAACTCGCAAGAGTCATGAAAACTCTGTCGTTTAGACGGCAGTATAGATTCTTTTATGTGTTTCTGCGCTAAGTAAGAAGGAAGTTGGAAAATGTGGAAAGAGGCGTGAAATTAGACAGCAACTGAACTGTGACGTTGAGTGTGCAGGCAGAGAACTAATAGACTCGAGATTTAATCGCAGAATATGAAAGACATTTAGCATCGTTATATTTGGATAGGAATGAACTTCTGTTCATAATTTTATTTTCAAACGATTTATTGACCTGTGCATTAGATTGTCAAGAGCAATCTATTTATTAAGGAGACTTAGATACCTTGTACCTAAAGAATTTCTTAAAACCTCGTATTTTGCTTTTTTTTAATAGTATTATTACTTATAGTATTCATTTGTGAGGAAATTGTCAGAAAATTGATCAAGTACTCCTTTTCAAAAAAAAAAAAAAAAAAAAAAGGCAATGCGCATTTTGACTGATTCTGATTTTGATGCCCACTGCAGACCTTTGTTTATTTCTGAAAGAATTTCAACTGTTGTGAATTTGTACATTTTCCATTGTTTGATTAAAATTAAGTCAAATTTAAACACTTAATATCCACATAGCGAGATGATTCGTCATTATGGTACAAGACATAATTACCACCTTGTGACTCCTAGGGTTAGATTAGCCAAGTTTAAACAATGGTTTACATCAATTGCATTGTCTATGTTTATTTTTTTATTTGGTTATTTAACGACGCTGTATCAACTGCGAGGATATTTAGCATCGATGAGATTGATTGTATTGTATTGTATTTATTAACATTCCATGGTATTCATACATGCTTACAGCTAGAATATGGAACAAGTCAAAAAACTTAATACTATTATAAAATCTTAATTTATAGTCACAGTCTAGATGAAATATAAACAGATGAGATTTACAATATAGTCTACTAGTACAACACATAGTTTTAGTATCAATTTCATGAAGTGTTATTGAATGTCATGGATTCACCTACAGAATAGAAGGCGTGAGAAATTAGGTACTTCTTTAATTTGGCCCTAAATAATTTTATGTTTTGAGTTTCATTTTTTATATCGATAGGGAGGCTATTAAATTTTTTACTGCCATATAACGCACTCCTTTTTGATAGCACGATAGACTTGCCGATGGGGTATGAAAGTCTTTTTTTTTGACGTGTATTTATGCTATGAACTGTTGAATTAGTTACAAAGTTTTCACGATTACATACGAGGAAGACTATTAATGAAAAGATATACTGACAAGCTATGGGCATTATTTGTACTTTTTTGAAAATAGTCGTACACGACTCCCTAGATTTCGCACCTACTATTATTCTAATTACTCTTTTTTGTAATAGAAATATATTGTTACTATCTGTGTAATTTCCCCAGAATATTATTCCAAAACTCATTACCGAGTGGAAGTATGCAAAGTGATGATAGCGAGATGGTATTTGGCGATATGAGGCCGAGGATTCGCCATAGATTACCTGGCATTCACCTTACGGTTGGGGAAAACCTCAATAAAAACCCAACCAGGTAATCAGCCCAAGCGGGAATCGAACCCGCGCCCGAGCACAACTTCAGACCGGCAGGCAAGCGCCTCAACCGACTGAGCCACGCCGGTGGCTGTCTATGTTTAATGAACTTATAGTGCACATATTCTTAATTCTAATAGATCTAGGTGTGTCATTCGTGACTGGCTAATCAGAAACCCTTTTTATTATATAAATGAATAAAATTTATGGAAACTAGTGTTGATATAGTATTTTAGTTTGTTTATCTTGTTTTTCTTTTGACTTTGTCTATGTATCTGTGATACCACGATTGTTTTTATCAATAAATCAATATCATGCAAGAATGAAGAACAGTACTTATAATAAAATGAAATTACTATGAAGAAGAATCTGATCTTTCACATCATATCTTATGGCTATGCTTTAATGTAACTGAACAAGTTACATAGCTCAGATGGTAAGAGCACTGAGGGCGCCATTGAATATTCAATAGAGGACGACGAATATATAATTGATCAAAAACTGTTGTAGAAATGGCCATAAAGTCATTAAAATATGTGTTCCTGCATATATGACTAGTATGTCTAAAATGCAGATAGTAGGCCGTTGATTATACAAAGGAAGAGAGTTCCACCGGCACTGCGGAGTGGGTCTCGGCATAGCTCAGATGGTAAGAGCACGCAGCGCGCCAAGCTGAGAGCCTTCGGTTCGATTCCCGGTGCCGGAATGAATTTTTTCCATTAATAAATAAGGAAGCTGTGAGTTTGGTTTAAAAATGTTTCGTACTCTCAAGATGTAGATAATTTTTCTCCATGTTTAGTTTACAGCATCAATTGCACTTAGAATTGAGTTATTTTCATCATTCTTGCACCAAAATGAAGCAAATGTAAAGTGCCAAACTATAAACAAGTCCTACTGCTTAAGAAAATTAATTTAAAACTCCAAGACCTTAAATTTTTATTTTTGTTTGAAATTTTCAAAAAATTAATTTCCTTAGTGGGGTAAGAGAGAGAAAGCTGTTTTCACAGCTTATTCTGTGTTCTTTTATGAGTAAGACAGTGAAAGAAATTTTGTTTTAACATAAAAACTGTGAACCAAGGACTAAAACAAATTTCAGTTTTCGCTTTAAAAAGTTACCCTCTGGCCCCCCCCCAAGATATTTGAGAGGTTTATTTTGTGTCAAAATCGTTAATTTGTGTCAAATAATGTGGAGAAAAAAGGGTTTTTTAAAATTGGATAAAAATTGCAAATATTTCACCCAAGAGTGGATAACTGAGGGTCTTAATTAACATCAAAAGGAGTACGATTGGTTTCAGCTAAACATGAAGTAAACCAAATTATTGATAAAGGAAATGTAAAAAAAAAATTATTCATATATAAACCTGGAAATCATAAAATCTTATTAAATTATAACTACCTATACAAAAACAATTAATTAATTTTAACATAAAAATAAAATAAAACAAAGAAAAATAATTTATATAATATTAATTTTGTAATTATTTTATTTCCCATATTTATTCTGGGTTTATTATTCGGTTGAGAAGTTTTTGTCATCCAGTCTTCTGTCAAAAAATCTGAAAGTTAGAATTTATAAAACAGTTATATTACCGGTTGTTCTGTATGGTTGTGAAACTTGGACTCTCACTTTGAGAGAGGAACAGAGATTAAGGGTGTTTGAGAATAAGGTTCTTAGGAAAATATTTGGGGCTAAGAGGGATGAAGTTACAGGAAAATGGAGGAAGTTACACAAAGCAGAGCTGCACGCATTGTATACTTCACCTGACATAATTAGGAACATAAAATCCAGACGTTTGAGATGGGCAGGACAGTAGCACGTATGAGCGAATCCAGAGATGCATATAGAGTGTTAGTTGGGAGGCCGGAGGGAAAAAGACCTTTGGGGAGGCCGAGACGTAGATGGGAAGATAATATTAAAATGGATTTGAGGGAGGTGGGATATGATGGTAGAGACTGGATTAATCTTGCTCAGGATAGGGATCAATGGCGGGCTTATGTGAGGGCGGCAATGAACCTCCGGGTTTCTTAAAAGCCAGTAAGTAAGTAAGTAATTATTTTATTAAATTTTTGTTAAAATTTTAAAAGTATAGAGTTTATATATATATATTTATTTATTTATTTTGGATATTTTGATTTTTTTTCTAATTTTCCTTAAAGTTCAATATATTTAATCTTCGTAATACTAATTTTGTGGCCCACTAGGCCATAATTATTGTTCAATTTCTCCATAGATGCGTTATATGTAATACAGCCCATTATAGTTTTGCGAGCCTCCAAAAAATATGTCGTTTGTTTACTTAAATTTGCAACAACTTATATTCAGCTTGTTTTGCTTTAATAACAACTCCAGAAGGAATTTCGGTTTCAACAGATTCCGACATCATTTCCAACATAACAGAGCATTGTTTATTAAATTCAGAGACTGGTAACTTAACAACAAAGAAATAATAGCATCATGCATGGCCTTCCTCAACGAATAGTTTTTATTCTACGTATTCTTTTTCCTAGTATACACAGTCCCCAGCGAATAGGGATTATAAAGAATGAACACTGAGCGAATTTTCCTGTTTTGTTTCTCTGTGCGACGGCGTTTAGTTCCACTTTCAAGCGCTAGAGGTTAGTGTAATCGAGCATACGTTAAGATAATAATTGAGAATAGAGTTGAGACACAGGAGCCAAACATCGCCTATCTTATTGCATAATCCAGTAACGGTTTGCTTCAAATAAATTCAAGTTAACAGCTTTTCCTTATTTCTCAGTGACAAACTAGTAGTAATAATAATTGTTTATATTTCAGATATAATAAATTATATTATATAATAATACAATACATTATAAAATTATGTATCAAATTCGTTTAATATTTTGTATATAATATAATATAGATACCTATATGGTTTTTACTTCTCGTAAGAGTTTTGTTTTTCCATTTTCACTGTTATCAAATCATTACATATTTTAATTGTTGTTGGGGTCAACGTCTCAACTCTCATTATAAAGGAACTCTAGAGTCTAGACATTACAGTTAATGACGGATTTATTATTTTATGGATCCAATTTATTTTATTTGAGTACATAATGTACCTAGATGTATTAATTATATATGTTATATTATATTTCCGCTGTGTCGACTGCTAGCTGGTGTGATGTCAGCGCCAACTCTAGGGAGAAAGCAGAATCTCACGCTGTAGCTGGCTTGAAGGTCATTGAAATCAGTCCGGCTACATCAAAGGTACCGACGCGAAGTGTCCATACTTAATTACCTATACGCTGCAGTCCCTAGATACCAAAACATAACACGCTAAACAAGATGTACCAAACAAAGCGAATTTCTAACTTAAAACTCTTATCAAAAAGGTTTAATTTATTCAGTTACGGACTACTGCGTCAGAAAATAATGTATGAACCTTTGGCGAAATTTCATGTTTAAACTCGGGCTAGAGACCATCGGCAGCAACCCCTTGGCTATCGCTATAAACATCTTCATTTTGCCCTTGGTACATAAATTACTATTTCGACAGTTAATTGTTTATAATCTAGTTATTGATACCAGGTGAATCTCAATCACGGGAAACTCGCAGTAGAGTTACTGTGAAAGGTGACATATGATGTTGTATTCATCGATTTCAGTTATTTGTGACCGGGTTACTTCATGCTTGCAGGAAGACAGATGAGCCCGGCTGGCTCCCCGCGGGGTTGGATCGGACACCTCGTCCACGTCACGGGGTGACAGCGGCTGAGGAGTTCACGACAGCATCGCAACCTGCACGACGCTGCAGAGGTCGGCAACTAATCAGTAAGTGTGCTGCTCTCCGTGCACGGGTCAAGGGTTGATGACCTTAAATTATACCCCCCGGTCCCGACCAGGGGGCATTTTAAGTAATACGCTGTATTGAGGGTGTTCGACTGGTATCTGGAATGTTCAGTGCAGCTTCATGAAATGCAAATGTTCCCTTGCATACAGTAGTTTCTACATATAATTTTTATCTTTGTGCAAGGCGACCTTAAAAAATCGCAGAGTCATTTCTTTTCATGTTTTTATATCAGCCTGATTGAGGCGGCATGGATATAAAGAGCTTTTTTATTTTAAGACTTACATACTTACTTACATACTTACTTACATACTTACTTACATACTTACTTACATACTTACATACTTACACACTTACTTACTTACATACTTACTTATTTACTATACTTACTTACATACTTATTTACATACTTACTTACTTACTTACATAATTACTTACTTATTTACTTACTTACATAATTACTTACTTACTTACTTACTTACATACTTACTTACTTACATACTTACACACTTACTTACATACTTACTTACACACTTACTTACTTACATAATTACTTATTTACTTACTTACTTGCTTACTTACATACTTACATACTAACTTACATACATACTTACTTACATACATACTTACTTACTTACTTACATACTTACTTACTTACATACTTGCGTACTTACTTACTTACATACTTACTTAATACTTACTTACTTACATAATTACTTACTTATTTACTTACTTACTTACTTACTTGCTTACTTACATACTTACTTACTTACATACTTACTTACTTACTTACATACTTACTTACTTACTTACATACTTACATACATACTTACATACTTACTTACTTACTTACTTACTTACTTACATACTTACTTACTTACTTACATACTTACTTACATACTTACTTACTTACATACTTACTTACTTACATACTTACTTACATACTTACTTACATACTTGCGTACTTACTTACATACTTACTTACTTACTTACTTACTTACTTACTTACTTACATACTTACTTACTTACTTACTTACTTACTTACTTACTTACTTACTTACTTACTTACTTACCGGCTTTTAAGGAACCCGGAGGTTCATTGCCGCCCTCACATAAGCCCGCCATTGGTCCCTATCCTGAGCAAGATTAATCCAGTCTCTATCATCATATCCCACCTCCCTCAAATCCATTTTAATATTATCCTCCCATCTACGTCTCGGCCTCCCTAAAGGCCTTTTTCCATCTGGCCTCCCAATTAACACTCTATATGCATTTCTGGATTCGCCCATACGTGCTACATGCCCTGCCCATCTCAAACGTCTGGATTTAATGTTCCTAATTATGTCAGGTGAATAATACAATATGTGAAGTTCTGCGTTGTGTAACTTTCTCTATTCTCCTGTAACTTCATCCCTCTTAGCCCCAAATATTTTCCTAAGAAACTTATTCTCAAACACACCCTTACGCTCTGTTCCTCTCTCAAAGTGAGAGTCCAAGTTTCACAACCATACAGAACAACCGGTAATATGACTGTTTTATAAATTCTAACTTTCAGATTTTTTGACAGCAGACTAGATGACAAAAGCTTCTCAACCGAATAACAACAGGAATTTCCCACATTTATTTTGCGTTTAATTTCCTCCCTAGTGTCATTTATATTTGTTACTGTTGCTCCAAAATATTTGAATTTTCCACCTCTTTGAAGGCTAAATCTCCAATTTTTATATTTCCATTTCGTACAATATTCTGGTCACGAGACATAATCATATACTTTGTATTTTTGGGATTTACTTCCAAACCTATCGCTTCACTTGCTTCAAGTAAAATTTTCGTGTTTTCCCTAATTGTTTGTGGATTTTCTCCTAACATACTCGTATCGTATTCACGTCATCCGCATAGACACGTAGTGTGCAATCATGAAGTACAATCTGGTTGAACATGCTGTATTACGTAACTCGTTCGTGTTATTGCGTGTTGTACGGTATATTAGAGACAAAGTCCTGCAACCATAATAAGGAATGATTTTGAGAAATGCAGGTTACTTCTAAGTATTTGTAGCTATATACTCTGTAACTACCCCATTGTCATTATATTTTACATTAAAGACTTAGTTATTTCTTTCAAACTCACTGACGTTGCATAAATGTAACCTACATTTTAATAACCATACACGTTACATTTTATTATTGTTTTATTAATATTTGTCTACATATATATTTAAGGGTAGTATGTTAAATAACCAGGATTGTAAAGTGTTCATTATGTTACCCACTATTACGAGACCTGATGATGCCACTTCATGGCGAAAACATTCGTCTCTTGTAAGTTCGACAACATATTCATAATTTAATGACTTGATGGTTTATAATAAACTTACTTATCTACTTACTTACTTACTTACTTATTTACTTACTTACTTACATACTTACTGGCTTTTAAGGTACCCGGGGGTTCATTGTCGCCCTCACATTAGCCCGCCATTGGTCCCTATCCTGAGCAAGATTAATCCATTCTCTATCATAATATCCCACCTTCCTCAAATCCATTTTAATATTATCCTCCCATCTATGCCTCGGCCTCGCCAAAGGTATTTTCCTCTCCGTCCTCCCAACTAACACTCTATATGCATTTCTGGACTCGCCCATACGTGCTACATGCCCTGCCCATCTCAAACGTCTGGATTTAATGTTCCTAATTATGTCAGGTGAAGGATACAATGCGTGCAGTTCTGCGTTGTGTAACTTTCTCCATTCTCCTGTAACTTCATCCCTCTTAGCCCCAAATATTTTCCTAAGAACCTTATTCTCAAAAGCCCTCAATCTCTGTTCCTCTGATTATGATAAAAGATAAGTAATTTGAAAGAAATAAACAAATACAGATATATATTCATTTTGCAATTAGTAATGACTGCTTGTTTGTAAACACAAGAACGTTATTTTTAGTTTCAAGAAATTATAGCCACATAAAAAATGTTAAACGCTCATTTCTCGTAAATTACGTTTGTGCGAGATCGTGCGTATTTGCTTGGTTTCCGCACAAAACCAATCCGCGGAAAGTCTAAAGTTCCACATTCAGTATTCCCAACCTAACACACTTAACAATTTCCCTCTTCTTACCGCTTAAGCGCGACATTCATTTTACTGCTTTAGGCTTTTAACATATTATTTTTAGAGACGTTCAATATAGTAATAATTATAAATTGGAAACTTACCACTGCAATTTTACCTAAATTGCACTGTTAATTATTGTTTTTAAATATTTGTAAAAATTAAGTAAACTCTAAATCATTACATAACCTTACCGTTTGTTTTAAGTTCGCATTTATAGACTGGGGGGGGGGGGGAAGACAGACGTATATCGCGGCCTGCTGGAGTATAGTAAACACAGAAAACATTGAAGATAGATATTTTTGTTTTGCAAATTTGCCGTCATTGAACAGAAACCAAGATGGAGATTTCATTGCAACTAATTAGAAATTCCTCTTTCAGGTATGTAATAAACGATCTTCGCACAAAATAATGTACGATACATGAGCGGTATGTTTTCTTTCAATTCTCGGAAATTAAAAAAGCTCAACTACGTTTCGCTTTTTCAACTTTTCCTCGAACATGAAAACTTCAACATACTGCTCTTGTAACGCATATTACTATTTCAAGATTGTTTCCCTGGTAACACAAACACTATTCAATATTTATTTTTTATTTTATTGGGTTATTTTACGACGCTGTATCAACATCTAGGTTATTTAGCGTCTGAATGATATGAAGGTGATAATGCCGGTGAAATGAGTCCGGGGTCCAGCACCGAAAGTTACCCAGCATTTGCTCGTATTGGGTTGAGGGAAAACTCCGGAAAAAACCTCAACCAGGTAACTTTCCTCGACCGGGATTCGAACCCGGGACACCTGGTTTCGCAGCCAGACGCGCTGACCGTTACTCCACAGGTGTGGACGACTATTCAATATTCTGTGATGAAGTTGTTATGTGTATTTATACATATCATATCTATTAACTGATGTATAAAGTAACTTCTTTATCACGGATAGACTTTCTGATAAAAAAATACATTCATTTTTAAAAATAGTCAAATATCAGTATATTGGTTTAACACGAAATTTAAAAAATATGATTTATTAAGTAATGTAGTTGAAAGAGCATGATATTATAGACATTAGTTTCAGCAATAAAACAAAAGAGACAGAATATGAAGAATTTGACAATTGTGTGAGTTATAAGGAAACGCTTCAACAGTGCACAGTGAACTGCCATCATTTTGGATTTGGAAAAAAATATATAAAACATTCTTTTATATTAGGCCTATAGATTTTTTTTTCACATCGCAGAAGGACAGTGTTTTACACCTACCAATTTTCATTATTGTACAAATAACAGTAATGGATGGGAAAATGTTGAATATTTCCAAAATTTTACTGCTGTAAACTGTAGGCCTACCTAAACCCTTAAGTGATGTAGTCTACGTAACAAGTGAGCTTTATTTTACACTCATGTGAAGTAAAGAAGGAATTTGCGTTCACACAAGAAGCGAGTTCCGTATAGTCTGACACAAGTTTCATAATTGGCAGGTTATCCGCTTGCTCGTAATAACAGTGCTTTCAGGCGCTCCACTTCTCCGAACCACAACACAGTTACTGCGAGAAGTGGGTGTGATGTAGAGAAAGAAATCAAATTCCATCATAATCAGCATTTTCCTATATGTTGCCTTTCTTCACGTTCTCACCCAACTTGCGGTTTGCTAACAGACCCAGGAGAACAAGTACACATACACTCTATGTTACATAGTATGACATCATTAGAATTACATATAATAACAGTGTTGATAGGATTTTGAATAGTAGCCTAGCATCTTCCGCCTTTCAGTCTTAATAGTATGTCTTTTGTTGACTTAGAAGTTGAAATCATCGAATTTGGAGTCGGCGACAGATCAGTCGGTGATCTAGATTTGAGATAGTTACGGTAGCGTTCATGATATTTAATATTATTGTTGTTGTTATTGTTATTATTATTATTATTATTATTATTATTATTATTATTATTATTATTATTATTATGTGGTGGTGATAATGATTATTATGCCAGCTTATTTCTAAATATATTTTTGTAAGTAAGCAGTTGCGCTTTTTTCATATCTTAAGTAAAGACTCATTCACAATGAAAATTAAACATAACGTAAGCGTTAACTTAAGAATGTAAACGTTACGGTAAAATCAAGAAGTCGTACCAGCGAATAGAGATTATAAAGAATGGACACTGAGCGAATTTTCCTGTGTTTTGTTTCTCTGTGCGCCAGCGTTTAGTTCCACTTTCAAGCGCTAGAGGTTAGTGCAATCGAGCATACGCTAAGATAATAATTGAGTAAGAGTTGAGACATAGGATCCAAACATCGCCTACCTTATTGCATAATCCAGTAACGCTTTGCTTCAAATAAATTCAAGGTAACAGCTTTTCCTTATTTCTCAGTGACAGACTAGTTGTAATAATAATTTTTTATATTTCAGATATAATAAGTTATATTATAAAATAATATAATACATTATAAAATTAAGTATCGAATTCGTTTAATATTTGTGTATAATATAATACAGGTATATGGTTTTACTTCTCGTAAGAGTTTTGTTTTTCCATTTTCACTGCTATCAAATCATTACATATTTTAATTGTTGTTGGGGTCAACGTCTCAACTGTCATTATAAAGGAACTCTAGAGTCTAGACATTACAGTTAATAACGGATTTATTATTTTATGGATCCAATTTATTTTACTTGAGTACATAATGTACCTAGATGTATTAATTATGTGTGTTATATTTCCGCTGTGTCGACTGCCAGCTGGTGTGATGTCAGCGCCAACTCTAGGGAGAAAGCAGAATCTCACGCTTTAGCTGGCTTGAAGGTCATTGAAATCAGTCCGGCTACATCAAAGGTACCGACGCGAAGAGTCCATTCTTTATAATCCCTATTCGCTGGTCATACCATCGTTCACGATGGGAACATAAACATAACAGCAAACATACTTGGTAACCATGGAAACAAAACAACGACGCCATTTCCTCATATTCTGTCGTATACTTCAGCGCTCCACGATTGTATTTTGTTTGCAAATCACGTAAGCATAAGCATGAAAGTTTGAAGTTTGCAAACTTTCATGTTAACGTCTTACGGTAATGTTTATGTCAATGCTTATTTGAATCATTGTGAATGATCCCATTTGGTAGCCTGGGCGCAAACTTCTGTGTTTATGTTACGGTTATGTTTAATTTTCATTGTGAATGGGCCTTTAGTCATGAAAATTACTTACTTACTTACTTACAAATGGCTTTTAGGGAACCCGCAGGTTCATTGCCGCCCTCACATAAGCCCGCCATTGGTCCCTATCCTGAGCAAGATTAATCCAGTCTCTATCATCATATTCCACCTCCCTCAAATCCATTTTAATATTATCCTCCCATCTGCGTCTCGGTCTCCTCAAAGGTCTTTTTCCCTTCGGTCTCCAAACAAAAAATTTATATGCATTTCTGGATTCGCCCATATGTGCTACATGTCCTGCCCATCACAAATGTCTCGATTTAATATTCCTAATTATGTAAGGTGAAGAATACAATGCGTGCAGTTCTGCGTTGTGTAACTTTCTCCATTCTCCTGTAACTTCATCCCTCTTAGCCCCAAATATTTTCCTAAGCACCTTATTCTCAAACACCCTTAATCTCTATTCTTCTCTCAAAGTGAGAGTCCAAGTTTCACAACCATACAGAACAACCGGTAATATAACTGTTTTATAAATTCTAACTTTCAGATTTTTTGACAACAGACTAGGTGACAAAAGCTTCTCAACCGAATAATAACAGTCATTTCCCATATTTATTCTGGGTTTAATTTCCTCCCGAGTGTCATTTATATTTGTTACTGTTGCTATAAGATATTTGAATTTTTCAACATGTGCTTTCACAATTTTGTGACATAGAATTAAAATTAAGCTGAATGCTTCTGTCAAATTCTTCTGACTTCAATAAGTCCATTAAATGAAACTCTTCAAGACAGCCTACATGCGCAGAATTTAGTGTAGTTGATAGTCAGTGGCCTTTGCCGTACGGGCAGTAATGGTGTATTTATCAGAAAACGGTGAGAAACGACGGTTGTGGGCCAAACATATCGCGTATAACCAACCACAGGGCATGTGTTTGAAGTGTTGTTGGGGTCATAGTTATTATCGAATCGTCACCTCTCAACCGCACGATCCAAGGAGTGTGGAAAACCAGTAACGGGATGCGAAACCGATTCCCAGCTAGGCCTAAGTGTGCAGAGGCTCGACCCCGACTGCTTCGGGTCAGGTGCGATCTCAGTGGCGGACTCTTCTTACTTCTCGTTACCCGAATCCCTAAAACTGCATAGAAATCAATCATAACAGTTTTCCCTCTTACTATCGGCTATCACGTGTTTTAGAAATAAGCATCGATTTTTAGGAGTGCGAGATCGGTTAGGTGTAGTCAGTAATTTTAAGGCGGAATGTCATTGGAAATACAACTTTTTCTTTAAAAAAATCATTACAACCTAGTTTTTAAGTTAAAGGCATGAAATTTTGTGTGCATAAAGGCAAAGAACTGTATTCAGTGGAAAAAATATAATGGAATACCAAAGAGTCAGACATGTGCATAAATGTAATTTAAAACATTTAACAGTTATGCCCTTTTTGTCTGAAATAACAATATGAATCCTAATTATACAGTTAATTTGAAATTTGTACTGTATGAAGATAACACAGCTATAAGATTACTGAACTATAATAAATAGACTACCATATGGATATTAGTTTTTTTATTTGTAAAATTTTGAACTTATGTTGCAAAAATAATAATTTTTTTCCTTCATATAATACAAGGCTACAACGTGTGCATAATGCGTGCGTCCGTTATATTTGTAATATTCGTAAGTATGATCATGTTTCCCCGTCTTTCCAAACTCTGTCTTGGCTAAGGCTAAGCGATCGACGAGCCCTGCATTCTCTTGTTCTCTTATTTAAAATTCTGCGCACCGCTACCCCAATCTATTTGGCTTCTCGTTTCCAAAATTTATCCGCATATCATCAGCTAAGTACAAGATCTCATCATAACAATTTACTCATTATACCCTACCACAAAACATCTTTATATTCTTCATCCTATACAGTTTCAGTTGCTAGAAATTGGAACTCGCTTCCGAGTGATGTAAGGGGTTGTTGGACAATAACTTCATTTAGGTCAAAATTGCATAAATTCTTACTTAACAGATGAATTGCTGATTAATATTTGTTACTTATAATGAAACTAACATCTGTCCATTATTATTATTATTATTATTATTATTATTATTATTATTATTATTATTATTATTGTCATTAATTTTTCTAAATAGATTTACGAAACCTCTAATGGCAATTACATTAATATTCTCATTATAGAAATAGAAATATATATATTCTCCCTGTAACATAGTCCTAGTAAGCTTATATTAAATTAATTTTCATCATTTTACTAGCTATCTCAAATATTAAATTAATTATAATTCATTGAATTAAATTAGCTAATAAATTAAGCTACTACTTTACCTTATAGATTTATCTAAATTTAAATAAATGTGTAGTGAAGAATATTGCTGGAGAACCTTTTAAGTGTAGTGTAAATATTTGTAATTTAAATTTATGTATTGTATTGATTAAGGCTGGTTGAGTGGAAGAGAAGGCCTTATGGCCTTAACTCTGCCAGCGAAAATAAAACATTATTATTATTATTATTATTATTATTATTATTATTATTATTATTATTATTATTATTATTATTATCCTATAAACAAAAATATAATAAACTATTATCAATGTAGTCCAAAATGTTCAGCAATATGTCAATATAAAAATCACAGCACTAGAATTTATAGTTTTTGAGAAAAAGATTTAGAGCCTTCTAAAAATGTAGACCTATATTCGAAAGAAATGCACTGAAACGTCAACAAAAGGGGCGTGGTGACAAGTGCAGAGATTAACATTTAAACGTTTGTAATATACTTCCAGGCCTTGTACTAATATAAAATTTACACACAATGTAAATTACACTATGTAGATTACGAAAAACTTATTTCCAAAAAATTGATTTTTGACACCAGAATTCATGACATCCCTCTTACGCGTATGCCCTACTGAGTTTCAAGAGAATATGGAATTGCCAATCTTGAGGAACTTTTCCTCGAAAACTATTGCAGATACATAGCTGTTTTTACAGCTAATATACACATAACTTGACTTTATACTTACTTACTTACTTACAAATGGCTTTTAAGGAACCCGAAGGTTCATTGCCGCCATCGGTCCCTATCCTGAGCAAGATTAATCCAGTCTCTATCATCACACCCCACCTCCCTCAAATCCATTTTAATATTATCCTCCCATCTACGTCTCGGCCTCCCTAAAGGTCTTTTTCCCTCCGGTCTCCCAACTAACACTCTATATGCATTTCTGGATTCGCCCATACTGCTACATGCCCTGCCCATCTCAAACGTCTGGATTTAATGTTCCTAATTATGTTAGGTGAAGAATACAATGCGTGCAGTTCTGTGTTGTGTAACTTTCTCCATTCTTCTGTAACTTCATCCCGCTTAGCCCCAAATATTTTCCTAAGAACCTTATTCTCAAACACCTTTAACCTATGTTCCTCTCTCAGAGTGAGAGTCCAAGTTTCACAACCATACAGAAGAACAGGTAACATAACTGTTTTATAAATTCTAACTTTCAGATTTTTGGACAGCAAACTGGATGATAAGAGCTTCTCAACCGAATAATAACACGCATTTCCCATATTTATTCTGCGTTTAATTTCCTCCCGAGTGTCATTTATATTAATTACTGTTGCTCCAAGATATTTGAATTTTTCTACCTCTTCGAAGGATAAATCTCCAATTTTTATATTTCTATTTCGTACAATATTCTGATCACGAGACATAATCATATACTTTGTCTTTTCGGGATTTACTTCCAAACCGATCGCATTACTTGCTTCAATTAAAATTTCCGTGTTTTCCCTAATCGTTTGAGTATTTTCTCCTAACATATTCACGTCATCTGCATAGACAAGAAGCTGATGTAACCCGTTCAATTCCAAACCCTGCCTGTTATCCTGAACTTTCCTAATGGCATATTCTAGAGCGAAGTTAAAAAGTAAAGGTGATAGTGCATCTCCCTGCTTTAGCCCGCAGTGAATTGGAAAAGCATCAGATAGAAACCGACCTATACGGACTCTGCTGTATGTTTCACTGAGACACATTTTAATTAATCGAACTAGTTTATTGGGAATACCAAATTCAATAAGAATATCATATAATACTTCCCTCTTAACCGAGTCATATGCCTTTTTGAAATCTATGAATAACTGATGTACCTTACCCTTATACTCCCATTTTTTCTCCATTATCTGTCGAATACAATAAATCTGATCAATAGTCGATCTATTACGCCGAAAACCGCACTGATGATCCCCAATAATTTCATCTACGTACGGAGCTAATCTTCTCAAAAGAATATTGGTCAAAAGAGTAATATATACTGAAAGAGTAATTTTTATTTAATTATTTCCTTCCTAAAAAAATAATTTTTTCCCTATTCGTATATTTTTTCGACGGTTTTCAGTACATTACCCCCTGTAACATCTCCAAAATGTAACAAATTTCAAAATCACATATGTAGAGACCAAGTGGAAAACAATGAGAACAGGGGAAATACAGGGCAAACAAGTAAAATACAAGGAGAACAAGGAGACGTCAAGAAAAACAAGGGGCAGACAGGATAATAAGGGGAATTCAGGCAGGGAAAGGAAAATACAAGAATGACAAGGTTAAGGGGATCCGGTTCACCCTATCTCGGTTATGTTAAAATCATTATTTTTCATGCAGCTTTTCTCAGAAACTGCTAGTAGTAGGCACTTGATTTTTTTACACGTTATTGTTACATATACTGACCTGAATTTAACACAGCCAATTGAAGGAAAAGTGCATTGTACATTAAATATATTTTTTTTGTACCGGTCCAAATTTTAACTACAATTTTCAATATATATCAGTACATAATTATTTTCATAATTTAGATTTATTGAAAATCTCATGATAAATTAGGGACAGGGCTTGTGGCAATGTGCTGTGAAAATTTCAAAGTCCTGTGTGTAATAGAAGCTGAAAAAAACTGCATTTTGTAAGAAAAAACCCAAACTTACAGAAAAATGTTCAAATAATCCAAAATATTAAAAAATTTATTTTCATTAAAAATATTAAACCTTTTTTGTCATATATATTGTATACTGTAATAGTTTCATATATTGAATACTGTAATAGAGAATGTTTAATAAATTACTCCTAATAATATAAATACTAAACACAAACAATATCCAGTAAAATTTCAGAGTTAACCCTACAAAACCTGCTTCAAAACATATGATCAAAATTCAAAACAAATAAAGAGGAACTATTAAAACTATTTGGAATGTGAAAACTCACATGTACCATATATCATTCAAAAGAAGAGATTTCAAAGAACGCGAATCTACGAAAAACCAAAAATTGAAAAATTCAACATTTTCAGCTGTCCGGAGTGCCTTAAACGGGGTTGCAGTTATCTATTTTCCTTGTATTCCTCTTGCGCCTTGTCTTGTCTTCGCTTTCCTTATCTTCACCTTGTTTCCTTATATTGCCCTTGTATCCTTCTGTTCTCCTTGTATTTCTCCCTCGGCAGATACTCGGCGGCTCATGAATCGACATTCTTTTCATAAGAAATTTGGAAAGTTTGCAGTACAGCTATATCCCGAATCTTTTCAATTAATACCCTAAGGATGAAACCTAACCATTTTTCTCCTATTACTACATATGCTAGTGGATTGTAGGGTTTTTTTTAGATGTCAGGTTAATTTTTTTTTTACCAACTTTGTTTCGAATTTCCAGAACTGACAAATAAGATAACTGGCAGTTATTTTGTGACTGTTATTTTGACAACAATAATTTTGATTTGCAGTAAAGGAAACTGATAAAATGGAAGTCCCTAAGTTTGTGAAATTTGAACGTAATTAATAATTAATTAGTAAAATCGGTATTAATACGTAATTCCCTTGTGTTGCATTGTGATTCCAATTCAACACAATATTCAGGTGTTTAATTAAATAAGATATAACTTATAGACGTCCTTGTTATGAAATATGCACGTGGCTAATGGACAGAAATATATTTATTTCTCAGTGTTCAGATTTTTATTAAAATGTCCAAGAGGGGAAATAGCATGGTACAAACTTAAGAGTATGTATTTTAAGTAGGGTCCACATTTTCGGAATTCGTACTAATCATTTCACGTGTTGAAACAAAATACATTTTTAGGTTAGGTCCGTGTATCGTAAACTGTTTAGTTAAAGCAATGAATTTCATGTTGTCAGACAAAACACATTTTAATATTAGATCATACTAATCTATTAATTACCAACATAATGTGCGAGAGATCCAGGAGGAAAATACACTCTTTAACGAATTATTGAACCACCTCCCAACATAAAGATGAGATGTGGTAAATATGTACATAAGCAAGACATCGTTATTGTTAATAATGATATTATTATTATTATTATTATTATTATTATTATTATTATTATTATTATTATTATTATTTCAGTACATGGAATTTTGTGTTTATCGTTTTTGGTGATATCTAGTATTAATTGGAAACACTGAAGAGACAGCCAAATTAGCCTTTTAGGAACTATTCTTACGTGATCCTGAACATATTTATTTATTTATTTATTTATTTATTTATTCATTTATTCATTCATTTATTTATTCATTCATTTATTTATTCATTCATTTATTTATTCATTCATTTATTTATTCATTCATATATTTATATATTCATTTATTTATCTATTTATTCACTTATTTATTTATTTATTCATTTATTTATTAATTCATTTATTCATTCATTTATTTATTTATTTATTTATTTATTCATTCATTCTTTCATTCATTCATTCATTTATTCATTTATTCATTCACCCATTCTTTCATTCATTCTTTCATTCATTCATTTATTCATTTATTTATTCATTCATTCATTCATTCATTCATTCATTCATTCATTCATTCATTTATTTATTCATTTATTCATTTATTCATTTACTTATTATTTACTTATTTATTTACTTATATATTTATTTACTTATATATTTATTTACTTATTTATTTATTTATTTACTTATTTATTTATTTACTTATTTATTTACTTAATTATTTATTTACTTATTTATTTATTTATTTATTTATTTATTTATTTACTTATTTATTTATTTACTTATTGATTTATTTACTTATTTATTTATTTACTTATTTATTTATTTACTTATTTATTTATTTACTTATTTTTTACTTATTTATTTACTTACTTATTTAATTACTTATTCATTTACTTATTTATTTTTCTATCTATCTGTCTGTCTGTCTGTCTGTCTGTCTGTCTGTCTGTCTGCCTACCTATCTACCTACCTGTCTATCTATCTATCTATCTATCTATCTATCTATCTATCTATCTATCTATCTATCTATCTATCTATCTATCTATCTATCTATCTATCTATCTATCTATCTATCTATCTATCTACCTATCTACCTATCTACCTATCTATTTATTTATTTATTTATTTATTTATTTATTTATTTAATCTGACAGGATTAAGGTCATAAGGCCTTCTGTTCCATCCCACCAGATAGCACATATAAATACAAAAAAGAAATACAGACGTCTGTAAAAAAAATAATACAAATTAAATTAAAGCCATATAGAGGGTCAACAGGATCAAAAGAACACTATAGAACTCTCATCGAGCTAATACATATCATACTTCTCATAATATCATCGCCTATTCTTGGCGTGCATGATTCCATTGAATCTGTAAAGTACCATGATTTTTCGCCCAATGATTGATGATAGCGCACACAACCTCGTTTCATTTCTCTCACTTCCCACACGTAATTGTTCGTAAGATTTTTCAGCACAGTAAAGCTATCATGTAGTACCTGTCGATTGTTTTAAAGTTGAGTAGAAGAGCAGTAATTTCTGATATTCACCAAAAGCCTGCGGAAGGATAAGCTCGCACTAGCACAGATCTTCCGCAGGAGAGCGGAACCAAAGAAGTCATAGCTACTAATGATTTTTTATGCTCGACCATGCCGAAATGTAGTAATTGTACACCTGCTAGCAGCCCTTTAATGGACCTCATTAAAGTACATCTATTCATTAAACTTCAGGTGTTCCACCAATCAGAAAACACCATTGTAGCAATATGAAAGCGCAAGTATCGATTATTCTCGGATATGCAATCGAAAGACAACTAGCGAAACGTCACGGAGGCTGGAAATCCAATATTGTCGCAGAAGGTTATGTTCTGTTACTATAATAATTAGCATTAATTGTAAATAATATTCAAATAAATTCAATTTGTCATCTCGTTTTTCAATGTCTAATTCAATTTCAAGGTTATATCAAGGTTAATGTTTATCTTACTCTCTAGTATATCAAGGTCAATGACATTTCTTTCTCGGAAAAAATCAATACTTTCTCGTCTGCGCAATCTCACAATTTACGAGATATTGCACAAGGTCAGTTCCGCTCCCCAGTCAGATAAGAATAACATGAATACTTATGAATAATTTCAAGTTAGAAATATGGTCGAGCATAAAAAGTCGTATGAAACTTGCCTATAATGGTAATTAAGATGCTCGTATGAAAATTATGAAACTCGCTTGCGCTCATTTCATAAACATACTCGCGTCTTAATTACTACCATTATAGGCTCGTTGCATAATGTACTATTAAGCCCTTTCAATATATATTATTCTCAGCCGGGCTCGAATTTTTAAATTCAGAATTTAATAGCAAGCGAGGGGAGCAAGAAAGACTTGTGCTGTACGAATACATGAAAGAGATCCGCCGGAGTAGCGGTAAGCCAGGTGTTGGTGTACAGAAGGCTTGATCTCCGGCCCCTCTGAAGAGAGAAGGGCTGGGTCCAACGACTGCGATGACACCTTGTACACCCACTCACTCCCACAAAACCTACCGATTCCGGTTTTCGGTTCGATTTATCATACAGCAAGAATACATTTTCACAGCAATTAATTGCGACTCTTACAAGTCTTTGAATATTACTAAGAGCTTGAATATGCAGCGGGTGTGTTTTCATACAAACCGTAGTCTTCAGCTGAAATAAGAAATGACTAGAAAGTACGTGTACAATAAAGACAGGTACAAGATGCCAAAAATATATCTCTCACGAGATCTCTGTGTTCGGTTACAAATTACTCTTGACTACAAAATCAAGGCCATGTTGTCAAGCTTTCGTTTAGAATTGCGGAACTTACTGCAATAAAATATGAAGCCATTTAGTGAAGGAGAATTTATCAGAGACTCCTTCATAATAGCAGCTGAAGAAGTATGCCCTAATTTAGTAGATATGTTAAATCTATCGAGAAACTCAATTAAAGGAAAAAATAAAATCACTAAAGGCTGGTTCACAATAAACCGGGAACGAGAACCAGAATGAAAACGAGAAACAGAGGACGTGAATATGAACATTTTTGATTCACAATAAACCGAGAACGTAGACGACTATGCATATCGATATGCATGTCAATAACGATATGTAAAGTCGATATTACGCATTCTGATGTTATTTGTGTATAATTGACCAATGGCGTTCTCTCATAAGTACAAGGCAGCCAACATAAACACAGGTTAACCAACTTCGAAATTTCAACTGAAACATTTCATTAGGTACGGTACTATAAATATGCCCATGCATCTTTATTATCACAACCTATTTTAAGTCTACCATAACGTAAAATAATTAGAGAAGAAACATTTGTAATAGAACAAAAATGAACACAACAGTAGTTATTGAATTGAAGCATGAATATGTAGTGTGTAATACAACCAATACAGTAATAAAATATGATTCGCTTACGATCGGTGTTCAAAGATGCAGCTATTGAAAGCCACGTATTCTCCTTCATTTTCTCATCTTTATACGAGGCGCGCCGCTTATCGTCAACGTGAGGATTTTCCTCAACATTCAATATTAGAATCTCATCAAATAAAACTTGCTCCATGATGCACAGCACAGAACAAAATAATGCATAGGTTATGTCACGGTCTTCTTGCTACAAAATATACGACGACAAAATAGCTTCTAGATGGCAATATAATGAATCTAGTGGGCTGTGATCGGAAACGTGAACGCCAAAGTTGAAACTTGGCCAACTCTCCGTTCCCGATCCCGGGCTCCGGCAAGCTTTTCGTTAATTGTGAATGCTCACATTTAAATGTACACATATTAACAATTTTACCGTTTTTTTGTTTTCGTTCCGATTCTCGTTTCCGGTTTATTGTGAACCAGACTTAACTTATTTTCCTCTTTCAAAACTGAATTACGTTAAGAATGAATATTACACCATGTTAAGTGATTAATCACTTAGTTCATATTCGGAGGCCCTGCACTGTATCTTTTGAAACAAACATTGATGAACTGATTAAACATAAATAGTGCCATAAAAGACAACTCATGAAAGTTAAGGCCATTTTGACTTTGCAATTTTGTTAATCTTGTAACTTGTTAATAGTATTCCATATTTGTACCTCCATTTTATGAATTAAATATGTTAGATTTTGAGGAAATTATTTTTTTCAAACAATTTATAACATCTTAAGAACTTCTAAGTCCGATGTACCATTCACAGGGACGTTCAGCAATAAACAGGACGATATTTTACGTTCGTATTGAAAACATGCATGTTCCAAAACGAAAAAAACAAAATGATATTCCATATTTATAACACTCCCTCCACCCTCAGCTTATAGCAGTGATGTCAACTGATGCCTATAGGAGCAAGCGCGCGCTTTAGAGCCCAGGAGAGCCTGAGCGCTTTACAGCGGAAAGGAAAGTGACAGACGAAAGAGGTAATATATGCCGCTTGGTCGAGCTATATTCAGGGATGGCCAGCACTGATTCAATGGATAAAGGGAAGAGAACTTATTAAAACTGTATCCATGTTAATTTTTAGATTTGTCTGAGAAGTATAAGTGCATTATAAGAATGTAAGTTCTAATTTTAATGCTCATTTTTCACAAGTTTGATTTTTTTATTCAAAATAAATATTTTCTCAACTTTTCGTATAGAAAAGTGAAATTTTCAGGTATAGGCCTATTTATTTAGTAGCCTTACAGAATATTTTCGTAAATTTAATACTCGTATACCGTATATACGTACTACTGAAGATAGTGTATTGAAAATTTTGAAAATATTCGCATGGAAATTGTTTGTAAGGAAATGAATTAACAAAGCAACTACTGTTACATCATAAGCAAAAGATACGTGCCCATGTGTTGTAAAAATGTCAGCTCTATAGCTTCAGCAGATTTCGAGAAAATAATTTAATATTCTGATGATAGGAAGTTGCTCACAAATATCACCTTAAAAGCATAATGCGATAAGAGTTTTGTTATGTAATATTAGTTACACTTAAAACAGATACAGTACCTAGGTAACTTTGCTTTGTACTGTAATATTGTTTTGATTAGTTTATTGATTACTTTTGTAAGGCTAAAGATACCATCAATATAAATTCCAACTCATCATGTCATACTCAATCTCTTTGTTTGGAATATCACTTTCTGTATGAATGATGTGTTTCATCCACTTAATACAGTATAATATTATACTACTATGGAATTTAAGTGAATATTCCTTCTTAACTCTCTATTATGTTATTAAGATTTAAAACACAAGTGCAATATTAAGAAATCAGTGTTAGTACTTTTGTCTTACAGACAATATAGATAATATGAAACAGAAAGAAGCCATATAAAAATAACGACATAAAATTTCACGTTCCGTTTGAAGTTTGTGCACCACTGTTTTCTTAATCCAACAGATTGCTTATTCATATACACAACCCTTCCTCTTTCCATACATAGCGCTTGCTGCCCGCGCACGACGTCAAGGTCAGAAAAATACGCTTGCTTTGACATCACTGGCTTATACAGGGACATCATTTTACTTTTACTTCAATTTTTATTGTGCCTGAGTTTTTGAATGTACTTCACTCCCACCCCTTCTACTAATGAAGTTCAACCGTCCTCCACACAGATCCAAGAACGCATACACAGTCATAGTAGCCTTACGGTCATAGTAAACAGTACGTTCCAAAAATATGTTCGCGTTTTCCAGTGACGAAAGAGCTTTCAATATTGCATCATTTTCCATTTGCCTACGTCGCATCCCGGTTTCCCCTACCTGCTTCTATTCGCCTCTCTGTAAATGCTAGTGGCTGGGCTGTCTTAGCTCTTTTCTGAGAACATTAATTTCTATTAGGAATTGGACGTCTACGTAATATTATACCCAACAATTGTTTAAAATAACTTAAATAAAAGGCCCTCTTTAAGTAATTAACTGCCACGTGATTTCCTCCCTTTCTACGACGCTGCGACGTAACCACTTGGACAACAGCAGATAGCATGTCTGAGTAATTTTATCTTTTCGGATCGGGCAGAAGTGAAGATTGAATTTACAGTACGTAAGATCTCTTTTATAGAGTAGGTAAAGAATTATTTTAACATGAGTTACTGATACGAAGTACGAACCTGGTAATTGGAATTACGTACAATAGTCTATAGTGCGATAATATGCACATTAGAACTGAAGCCTGTATCGAAATGAACGGTCACCATTTTAAAAAATGTGTTTAAACGTCCATATTACTATTATTTTTCAATTTAACTTCATTCTCTATATTGTACGCTAATGTGCTGTAGACAGTATAATATACACTGCATAATGAATACGTCCGCATGGACAGCTCAGTTCGTGAGTAAAAACACTCATTGTTAATACGGTACTGTATTTTGATTAAACAAAAACCTAATGAAAATTATCAAACTCAAAATCGCGACATTTCCTAGTTTACGTAAATGATGAACTACTTTTCTTCCCTCCTAATAATAATAATAATAATAATAATAATAATAATAATAATAATAATAATAATAATAGTTTTATTTTCCCTGGCAGAGTTAAGGCCATCAGGCCTTTTCTTCCACTCAACCAGGATCAAATCATATACAGAAAAAATACATACCGGTACACAAATATGAACTTAAAAATAATAATAAACATAATTAAGTAGAAAAGAGAGATTGGATACATATACACAATCAGTATTAACTTTGAAATAACAACAATAAAAAATATATATGTAATAATAAAAAAAGAGACTGAATACATAATCACAAACAGAAGAATACATTCTAGTATACAAGTATTAAGTTAAAAGAAAAAAAAAGAATTAATACATATGAATATAATCTCACAACTAAAGGAATAGTACAATTAGTATGATCAGCACAGCACGGGTTACATTGAGACAATGACAATTAGCTAGATATAAGTGTTAATGGAAAAATAAAGTAATGACTGTGTAAAATAATAATAATAATAATAATAATAATAATAATAATAATAATAATAATAATAGTAATAATAATAATAAATAAAAATTATACCTAAAAACTAGTTCTGTGCATTTAAAATATTTCTAAACAACCTAATTTTAAACAACTGGGGACTGAGACTACCCCTGATTTCCAGCGGCAGCGAATTCCATGAGCGGGCCATGGCTATTGAGAAAGAACTTGAGTACAGAGATGTCTGATGACGTGGTATTGATAGCAACAGATTGTGCTGTGAACGTGTATTACGATTATGATGTGAAGCTAGGAGAGTAAACTGAGAGGCAAGGTAGTATACCTAGTAAAGTGATTTGTTTGTATATTACGCCAGTATCATCGAATTCCAGTCGTGGAAGGGGGTAGCAAACGGTGTTTCCTGTTCTAAATCGTTGATCCAAAGGTATAGCCAGGTTAATGTTAAACATTTTGGTAAAAATAAAATGATGTCCCTGTAGTTTGAAGAAAGTAAACTATGGAAGGTAATATCTTTCGTAGCATGTTGGAGGAAATGAGTTGTTGCGAAATGCTTGAAAAGCTTAACGGAAAGCGAGTGTTGATCCTTGACGTTAATTGTCTTTGGAAATGCCGAGCCTCTTCCTCCATTCAGATTGTCACAAGTTTGGCATCATTCTACATTCTGCAAGGTCGAAGCCTGGTCAATCAGCCACAGAGCTATACTTAACGTGTCGGCGGCGGCGTCCCTGTCAAGTCACACATTTGCATATCACGCTGCAGTCACACAGAAGTTGACGGACGATGCTCAATTGTCGGGATGGCTGTTTTGTACCACGTCACGCATGACGCTTGTTTCCACTCGCGCATTAAAAGCGATTTAACTGTGACTCCTTTATAAACATGATCATTTCGAATATCCATCATCATTACATGCCAGGATGCTGTGTGGCAGGTGTTTGCTCTGTGAAGGACGTAACAAATTGTGCATTTCCTTCCACATTATGTAGGAATAGCAAATGTGGCGTGCACAAAATTCTGGATATTAACGCTTCTTCCTACCTGCTGGCTGGATACCTCTGGCTTGTGGTTAGTGTAGGGTGAATGTAATGGGGAAAATGCATGGAGTTTAGTCTGCGCGGAGTAGCGATGGAAATTCTACGTCTCCTAACATTTTGGCCTGTTCAACTCTATCCAGGTCGAATTAGGTATCTACATGGAGGTTTATAACATATTGTCTACATTATAGTTTGATGTTGAAGCCCCCCTTTTTCTCACATTACGTTATTGCGGCCCCCTAGTCCAAGGTGTAGAGTAGAACGTAGAATAGGATCTATTGTAATGTGAATTTCGGCATAAATTTAAAAATGAAACAGTTTAATTTTGTTTTTATTTGATACAAAATAGTCGGATGTTAAAATTTTCCTAGAACAGCTTTCAAAGTTATTATTATTATTATTATTATTATTATTATTATTATTATTATTATTATCATCATCATCATCATCATCATCATGTTCGTTAGCAATGGTATTACCGGCGATCATTTTATCGTTGGTTGATGGTATTTTCGTTGGCGATGTTATTGTTGTTTCCGATGTTATTGTTGCTTGCAATGGTATTTTCATTGGCGATGTTATTGTTGTTTCCGATGTTATTGTTGCTTGCAATGGTATTTTCATTGGCGATGTTATTGTTGTTTCCGATGTTATTGTTGCTTGCAATGGTATTTTCATTGGCGATGTTATTGTTGTTTCCGATGTTATTGTTGCTTGCAATGGTATTTTCATTGGCGATGTTATTGTTGTTCGTGATGTTATTCTTGTTTGCGATGATGTTTTCATTGACGATGTTGTTTTCGTTAACCATGATAGGCATATTGTTGTTAGCTATGGTATTTTGTTCGCGATGGTATTATTGTTTGCGAAGGTATTTTCGTTGGAGATGGTATTGTTATTTGAGGTATTATTGTTGTTTGCGATGGTATTTTCGTTGACCATGGTAGACCTATTGTTGTTTGCGATGGTATTGTTGTTTGCGATGGTATTATTGTTTGCGATAGTATTGTTGTTTGCTATGGTAGTTTCGTTTGCGATGATATTCTTGTTAGCGGTGTTATTGTTGTTTGCGATGGTATTTTCGTTGGCAATGGTATTGTTGTTTGCGATTGTGTTTTTGTTTGTGATGGTATTTTCGTTGGCGATGGTATTGTTTGTGATGGCATTGTTGTTTACGGTGGTATTTTCGTTGGCGATGATATTGTTTGCGATGGTATTTTCGTTGGCAATGGTATTGTTGTTTGCGATTGTGTTTTTGTTTGCGATGGTATTTTCGTTGGCGATGGTATTGTTTGTGATGGCATTGTTGTTTACGGTGGTATTTTCGTTGGCGATGATATTGTTTGCGATGTTATTTTCGTTCGCGATAGTATTGTTGTTTGAGATGTTGTTTTTGTTTGCGATGGTATTTTCGTTGGCGATGGTATTGTTTTTGATGGTATTGTTGTTTGCGATGATATTTTCGTTGGCAATGGTATTGTTGTTTGCGATTATATTTTCGTCGGCGATGGTATTGTTTGTGATGATATTTTCGTTGGAGATGGTATTGTTGTTAGCGATGGTGCTTTTGTTTGAGATGGCCTTTTTGTTTGCGATAATATTTTCATTGGCGATGGTATTTTATTTAGTGATGATACTGGTTTTAATGTTGATGGTGGAATTCGTGAAATTGTTAGTGTTGCTAGGGAAAGTGATACTAATGGTGGTTAAATTTCTATAGAAAGTCGATAATGATACAATATAAATTACTTGAGAGTAATATAACTATTATATAATTTACTTACGTTTATGCTGATTCCACTTTATTAAAGCATATCATTCTCTTTCGAAAATCTAATACGTAATTCTGAAATTTTAAAAAGATCTGAAAAGAAAAGTTTAACTTTATTATGTCATTTAATTTAATTGTTATTGGTTTTAATCTTATATGGACAAAAGAATGATCCCATAATGACATGAAACTCAGAAAATGCAAGACGCAATTATTTCCTTTTGCGCTCTCAGTTTCGATAGCATAAAAAGTAAACGCATTTTGCGGTATAAATCAGTGAATTTTATTCGCTACACAACCAAAGCTTCAAAGGAAGCTCTGCTAAGTACGTGATTACGCTGTAATTCGGGGTTTCTCAGCTACGCTGGATGCGTTTTTCTATTTCTTGGCATTAATAAGCGTTGGGTCCATAACTCTAAGACGTTGACATTTACAGCTTTAATTTGCAGTAAATCGTTTTACAGCAACAAACACAAACTTTCGCAGCTCGCAAGCTCGTGAAGAAAATATAGCCTATGTGATAAATGGCTTTCTGTTAATGAATAGAAGTAATTACTTGTACCTAGAAATATGTTACATTTGGGCTTATAATAACCACCAAACACAGGGTCGCTCCTTTTAAAAGAGTAACAGAAGTGCTGTGTAATTAGTCTGCACAAGAGTCTCAGTTCTTGGCTTTTGTTAATGATCTGTGATAGCGATCACCATCTTCTTCATTGCCCATTTTCCCCCCTTTGAAGTATGTCTTCTCATCGGTTTTGGTATCCTTTATTAGTCTCATTCTTCTCATATTCTGAACTATAGTTCAGTTTCACTTTTTGGAATTCTACAGCTGTCCGTTCTGTCTTTGTGTTGTGAAAATTATGTTACACAAAATTGTATTGCATTTTCATTTACATTAAAATAGTCAATTTGGAATTTCAGCGAGAAGTTTTCTCTGTATGTAAAACAGAGTATAGTGATAGCAGCAAATATAATTTTTCAAATTATAGTAGTCTTACTTACTTAGCCTTACTTACAAATGACTTTTAGAGAACCCGGAGGTTCATTGCCGCCCTCACATAGGCCCGCCATCGGTTCCTGTTCTGAGCAATATTAATCCATTCCGTACCATTTATATCCCACCTCCCTCAGATCCATTTTAATATTATCCTTCTAACTACGTCTCGACCTCCAAAAGGTCTTTTTCCCTCAGGTCTTCCAACTAGCACTCTATATGCATTTTTGGATTCGCTCATACGTGCTACATGACCTGTTCATCTCAAACGTCTGGATTTAATATTCTTAATTATGTTAGGTGAGGAAAACAATGCGTGCAGTTCTGCGTTGTGTAACTTTCTCCATTTTCCTGTAACTTCATCCCTCTTAGCCCCAAATATTTTTCAAAGCACCTTATTCTCAAACACCCTTAATCTCTGTTCCTCTCTCAAAGTGAGAGTCAAAGTTTCAGAACCATACAGAACAACAACAACCGGTAATATAACTATTTTATAAATTCTAACTTTCAGTTTTTGAAAGAAGACTAGATGACAAAAACTTCTCAACCGAATAATAGCAGGCATTTTCCATATTTATTCTGAGTTCATTTCATCTCCAATGCAATTTATATTAGTTATTCTTGCCCCAAGGTGTTTGAATTTTTCAACCTCTTCAAAGGATAAATTTCCAATTTTTATATTTCCATTTCGTACGAGACATTATCATATATTTTGTCTTTTCACGATTTACGTCTAAACCTAAGCTCTAGGAGTCTAAATAAAGTAAGACGTGGACTTTGAACTAGCGAAAGAAATGTTACTTTATTATAATAAGTCGGCCATTAGTATACACAGAGCGGTTACACTCTACAAATTCGTGAAGAAGATTGATGGTGCAATCTGCTGACCGGTATAATGATATGCGTGCTAATTATCGACACTTGAACCCGTCTGACAAATATAATCTGATTGAGTTATTTTCCACTTCATAGTACAGAGTCAAACTTCCTAGCGAGAGCGATCTTGACGGGTAACATTGCTCGCCGATCTCAGCAACAAATCTGAGACAAGAATCGTACGAATATGAAGCTGTCCTCGTGTCAACGTGCCTGGTTTTGTTTTGATCTTGTTAGCAAAAATTAAACCGAGTAACATTGTACTCAAAATGAAGTGAAGCTTATAACATGGAGAGAGGCAAATGAGGAGTAAGTGTGCAGGGGCGAGGCCCCGGGTGGGGCGCAGCTGCCAGTAATTGAGTGATGAGCCGGTAGACGCACAGTGATGTCAGCCAATTGTAATCAGCCTTCACGTTTCACATTTCGTTAACGTGCAATGACACACAGTTGCTTTTATCATTGTGGAATCGCGGTCGTCTATCACTGGCCCACGGTCTTCATCAAACAGAAGCTGCGAACACTCCGCCTTTGTTATGCTTATTCTTTCTTTGTTACTCGTGTGGGTTTTTTCTTATTAAGGTTCATTCAGTAGCTAATTGAATAATACCTTAGTATCGAGGACCCCGCCCTTGCTCTCTTCTCTTGAAAATCAAAATAAAACAAGCTGTATTCCATACCGCGCTTCGTACGTCTCTTTTCCTTAATGCTTATTGCTTCACTTTTACTTCTCACACTCCATCTTTAATTTATTTTCATCTAGCATTACTTTACTCCTTGTTTCTTCACAATTGAAGGGTTGAGAATTATAAGGGTAGGCCTACTAACTATCATTTTATCGAAATTGAGATAAGAGTATTTTCTTATGTAATATTGTGATTAGAATATGATCCACCCTTTTGTTTTTTCTAAGACTTTACTTAGGGAAAATATCATCCATGTGTATATATAATAAGATACCAAATTTACGAACTTTGTTTTATAGTAACGTAAAGAATTTGCAGTTTGGAATGTTGGCAAAGAAAGAAACACATGGTAGGAGGTAATAAAAACAGAAGAAAGTATATAAAGATTTATTTATTTATTTATTTATTTAATTATTTATTTATTTATTTATTTATTTATTTATTTATTTATTTATTCTGGTGTAGTTAAGGCCAACAGGCCTTCTCTTCCACAACACCAGGAATACAAATACAATAATATAAATAAACAGAGAAAAAAAAACACTATATACAAAGTAAAGCCACACAAAATATACACAGGTTGCAGTCACATAAACTTTAAATGAGTGATTAAGTATCATAATTAATTGTATCCTAACTAATTAACTAACATAAACAAGAAAGATCAGAAGAAATAAAGTACTCTAAAGTACAATAAAATAGGTATTAACTGATTTGATACAATTCTATTTCACTAATGTTAGCTTCACCAAAACGTTTGAAGGGAGCCGCCATTTTCAGTCGACTATCTGTGCGGGAAACATATGACGATCGCAAAGCAAGTTTTACAATACCGTAAAGAATTTCCAGTTTGAAATGTTGACAAATAAAGAAACAAATGCTAGGGAAGTGATAAAAACAAACAAATGCTAGGGAAGTGATAAAAATAAACAAATGCTAGGAAAGTGATAAAATTGTAGCGACAGACAGCGTGTCCTTTCGTACAGTTTTATTGGTCAAAACCAGTATAACGTAGTGTAATAGTCAGTTTAAAATTTTTATATTCCGGTGAATGTTTAAAAAGAACTGTTCATAAAAGGAAATGAAAATTTTTGCATTAACAAGATCAAAAATACTAAAAATAACTATAAATTGTGATGTGACATTCATGGAAATATTAAAAATATAATATATTGATATTAAATGTGAGCGAAAAAAAATTCTGGAATCAATACCTGTTAGTTAATATTTTTCGATTTGTAGTAGGTATTATAAAAGATGAAGATTATAGAAACTTTCCCTGAAAATCTTGTTCAGATACTTGTAACAATTTTTTTAATAACGTGCATTCGAACTTCATGAAATGAACATTGTCGAGACAAGCAGTACCTTCTTACCTTAATGTAGGTATGCTAATAATTTTATATTGACTATTACACTTTTACTACGTCATACTACTTCTGACCAATAAAACGGTACGAAAGGACGTCTTTCAACCAATCATGGCTGCTTATCGCACAATTTTATCGCGTTCCTAGCATTTGTTTAATTTTATCGCGTACCTAGCATTTGTTTATTTTTATCACTACCCTAGCATTTGTTTCTTTGTTTGCCAACATTTCAAACTGCACTGGTCTGGACGTCAAAAAAAAAAAAAAAAACAGAAAATTACAAACCACTCCAGTCGATGCACAGCAGTTTCAAATATGACTCGCATTGGCATTCAAGAACAAGAATTAATAAAGATCACTGGTCATAGCTATGCATCTTCCCTGAAACCCTATTTACAAATCAATGAAGAGCACCATTCGGAAATCCTGAATAAGTTGAGGGATACACCATGTACATCAACGAGTTCATTTCTTTTACGCACACGTCCAATATAACATCAACTGAAGCACCGACCACAAAACATTCAAATTTGAAAATTGTACTTTCAATAATTGTTTCTTTTAAAATTATCCATTTTTATTTTTTATTTCATCATCGTTAATTAAAACGTTTCTTGTTTATTTCATCATCCCTAATTGAAACTTTTCTAATACTTTTTTATTATTTAGGTTATGTTTCTTATAGCTTCTGCTATATGATATATTGGATAGTCACGTATCAGAGATTGTTTAATACTAAGACTTATTGAAAATCATCTGTCAAGTGAGGTTGATTACTGGGATCCGGTTAATTGAAGTGGAATGCAAATGTTTTAATAAAAATGAAACTGAATCAACAAAGCCTTCTTGACTAGTAACCGTCCACAGAGTTCAATGAAGATTCCATAGTTGGCATAACTGATAACAAGAAAACAGCTAATCATAACACACTACTGCCATCTAGCGTAATGTTGAGATGGTACAATAATACATTTGCAGACAGTTGTATTTTCGTAAGCCAATTAATATTTTATTGTATTGGAGTACTTCGTTACTTCTAATCTTTATATACTTTCTTCTAATCGTGTAATAGTCAATTAAATCCCACTCGAGTTTTGATTTTCTCTATATAAATTAAAACCTCTAGTGAGATTACTGTTGAGAAAAATTGATTCCGATGCATTTTTTTTCAACTGTTCAAGGTTCATCCCGGGTTGTGGACTCAAAGGAAAAAGAAAACGCTCACTGATAACCACAGAGCGCACGGCGAGTTGAATTGCCAGTCTGGTCCTTAAAGAGCTCAAGTCCGTGAGAATGTGTCACTTGAGAAGGCACGCAACTCATGCACTGTTTGCCGAACAATTTATAGTTAATAGCGCCGAGTTTATTAGTGTTTACAGACGAAAACAGCGTTTCGCAACTTTCCGTGTCTGAGTGGAAAAAGAGATTCACAGAATCATGCTGTTCAAGAATTCGCTCTGTGAGTAAAATGTATTTTTAACTCGATGCCCTGCTATTCAGAATGCCTTCGGTCGTGTTTACCCCCTTAGAATCGAGTGCTCGCTGCTTTACTTGTCGTATATATTAATAACGCTGAATCTATTATGAAGACGGGAGCAATAAACCTCTGTTACATCTTCATGTTCAAAGATATTCATATTCCTACACTCCTAGCGGCAAACTGAATAACCATGAGTCATTTGAATGTGAATATAATTCCGTTACTAACGCCAAGTTGTTAGAAGATAGCATCTTCATTAGAAACCCGTACGTCATTGCGAGAAACACGGAATGGGATGTTTAAAAAAAACAGGCTTTTATCATGGAAATTACATTCTCTCATATATTTTGACTTCAAGTACTTCAATATTATTTATTTCCTTTTTTCTGTGTTGATGAATGCATGAGAAATAAGTAATTTTAACGTGATCAGGACGGATTATATGAGAAGAAATTTAAATGTTACATCATTCCAATAATTTTAATCCTTTTTGTACTTTTCTTATAGTTGTTATTCTTCCCATTGTAGATGTTGGTATTGGTATTATGCTGTTCCGAAAACAAAGGTCATTCAAATTATTCCGTCCATATTTTCTCTGGCCGTCCAACATCCCGTCCTCCTGTAGGTCATTTAAGTCTATATATCTTAGGGCTCATTCACAATGAATACTTACTTACTTACTTACTTACTTACTTACTTACTGGCTTTTAAGGAACCCGGAGGTTCATTGCCGCCCTCACATAAGCCCGCCATTGATCCCTATCCTGAGCAAGATTAATCCATTCTCTATCATCATATCCCACCACCCTCAAATCCATTTTAATATTATCTTCCCATCTACGTCTCGGCCTCCCTAAAGGTCTTTTTCCCTCCGGCTTCCCAAATAACACTCTATATGCATTTCTGGATTCGCCCATACGTGCTACATGCCCTGCCCATCTCAAACGTCTGGATTTAATGTTCCTAATTATGTCAGGTGAAGAATACAATGCGTGCAATTCTGTGTTGTGTAACTTTCTCCATTCTCCTGTAACTTCATCCCTCTTAGCCCCAAATATTTTCCTAAGCACCTTATTCTCAAACACCCTTAACCTATGTTCCTCTCTCAAAGTGAGAGTCCAAGTTTCACAACCATAAAGAACAACCGGTAATATAACTGTTTTATAAATTCTAACTTTCAGATTTTTTGACAGCAGACTGGATGATAAAAGTTTCTCAACCGAATAATAACAGGCATTTCCCATATTTATTCTGTGTTTAATTTTCTCCCGAGCATCATTTATATTTGTTACTGTTGCTCCAAGATATTTTAATTTATCCACCTCTTCGAAGGATAAATCTCCAACTTTTATAGTTCCATTTCGTAGAATATTCTCGTCACGAGACATAATCATATGCTTTGCCTTTTCGGGATTTACTTCCAAACCTATCCCTTTACTTGCTTCCAGTAAAATTCCCGTGTTTTCTCTAATCGTTTGTGGATTTTCTCCTAACATATTCACGTCATCCGCATAGACAAGCAGCTGATGTAACCCGTTCATTCACAATGAATATTAAACATAACGTAAGCGTTAACTTAAAAATGTAAACGTTACGGTAAAATCAAGAACATTCACGATGGGAACATAAATATAACCGCAAAGATACTTAGTAACCATAGAAACATAACAACGACGTCATTTCCTCATATTCTGTCGTATACTTCAGCGCTCCACGATTGTGTTCTGTTTGCAAATCACGTAAGCATAAACATGAAAGTTTGGAGTTCGCAAACTTTCATGTTAACGTCTAACGGCAATGTTAATGTCAGTGTTTATGTGAATCATTGTGAATGATCCCATTTGATAACCTGGGCGCAAACTTCTGCATTTATGTTACGGTTATGTTTAATTTTCATTGTGAATGGGCCTTTATTCACTTCACAACCATAACAAGCCACAAGACTCAAGTCAGCTGGTTTATTCCGACTTCACAAAACCTACTCGTATTTTAGTTTGGAACTGTTCTCATTTTGACAACGTTCCGCTTCCATCTTGATATCAAGTAATAATCAGAAGTCCACACCTGTGGAGTAACGGTTAGCGTGTCTGGCCGCGAAACCAGGTGGCCCGGGTTCGAATCCCGGTCGGGGCAAGTTACCTGGTTGAGGTTTTTCCGGGGTTTTCCCTCAACCCAATACGAGCAAATGCTGGGTAACTTTAGGTGCTGGACCCCGGACTCATTTCACCGGCATTATCACCTTCATCTCATTCAGACGCTAAATAAAGTAGATGTTGATATAGCGTCGTAAAATAGCCCAATAAAATTTAAAAAAAATCAGAAGAAAAATGAGTGATTAAAAGAGACATTTTATTGAAAATTAATCTGGTAGACTACGTCTATCTAGGATGGTAAGCTATTGCAATCCTGCGGCGCAGCTTAGGAGGTAGCCAATCTTGTCTGCTAATTCGGAGTTGCTCTCGGGCGTTGGTTCGATCCCCGCTTGGACTGGTTATGTGGTTAGGTTTTTCCGACCGTAAAGCGAATGTTAGGTAATCTATGGCGAATCGTCGGCTTCATCTCATTATCATCAATTTCATCGACACTAAATAATAACCCAATATTTGACACAGCGTCGTTAAATAACCAAGTAAAAAAAGATATGACCTTTAGAATGTTCAGTTATTTCCTGATGAAGAAACAAATTTTGTTATACAGAAATGTCGACGTAAGCAATTTGACATTCTAGTCAATTTGAATCATTAGTTACTGCCGTGATGAACAATGCGAGCTCGAGGTAATGAAATCGCATTCATGCAGTCGTTATTTTCGAGTTAGCGCTCCTCGCCAAGTCCGTCGGGCTATGAATTTCTGCTTAGTGCAGCCATTTGCATGACATGATGTGTGTTTAATTTGGCCACTCCCTTTTCCCCTCTCCTCCCGGTCATTGCGACAACATTTTCATCATGTCTCTCCGAGGGCGTAGTGTGAAGTCGTCAACAAGCGGCGCTGTAGTACGGATTTATTGTGAAGACGCCATTTTAAGCAGATAGAGGCATGCTAGAAGGTTGGTCGGAAAGAAATATTGTTCCTGATTAACTCTGCCAATGCATTAAAAGTACCGAATGCTACATAATACTAATAGTCTTTATTAAATACCTCTGTGTACAATTTTTAGCTATTTTTTTTTTTTACAATTCATGCTTGGTTTTCAGATAAGTCAACTACAAAGTTATTAAATATATTTATTTAAAATTGTCTACATCTTGATTACACAACTTTTAACACTGTATCACTTCGGAATATGTATGATGAGACTTTCCTGTGTTAAACTTCAACGTACCTCGTTTATATGTTTCGTGCTATTTATGGGTCATCTTCAGAACTGATCGTTGTTGGTCTTGGCGCCTTTTGTTCTGCTTCCTGTGAGGGTGCGTTCGTGTGGTATAGTGTAGAGTCAAAGAGTGTGTGTGTTTTGAAGTTGAGTTGTGTGTTGAGAATTTCGTTGGGGTGTGTTTTTGTGTGTCTGTATATTTCATATTATTCTAGTGTGTTTAGTTTCTGGCTTTTTGGTTGGATGTGCAGTATTTCCATGTTTGTGTTGATGTCTCTGTGGGTGTGGTTAGCATTTGTGATGTGTTCTGCATATGTGGAGGTGTTTTGTAATTTTATTATGGCTATGATGTGGTCTTTGTAACGTGTTTGAACCGATTTGCCTGTCTGTCCTATGTAGAAGTTGTTGTAGGTGTTACATTTGAGTTGTATTTATTTGTTTGTGTTGTTTGTGTGTTGACATGTTTTTGTAGAGTGTTATTTGTTCTGTATGCGATATTGTAATTTAATTTCTTGAATGAGGTTGCAATTTTATGTGTGTTTTTGTTTTCGTATGTTAGTGTAATGTATTTTTTGTGTACTTGTGTTTGTGTTGTATTCTTATATTTTTTGTGATTGTGTTTTGTCTTACGTATTATGTTGTCTATTATATTAGGGTTGTATCCGTTTTTTTGTGCTATGTATTTGATTGTGTTTAGTTCTTCGTTGTAATCCTGTTGGTTCATTGGTATGTTGAGTAGTCTGTGTACCACTGTTCGGAATGCAGCTTGTTTGTGTTGTGTGGGGTGGTTGGATGTGTTGTGTATGTGTGTTGTTGTTGTTGTTATGGGTTTTCTGTATACTTTGAATATGTGTTTGTTGTCTATTTTTGTTATTGTGATGTCTAGAAAATTTATGGATTTGTTGTTTTCAGTTTATAATGTGTAGTGTATCATATAACTTACCATTCTTATTACAAATTAACATTTGCTACAATATGGTACTAAAAGAAAACATAAACGTTTTCTCCTGTACGGCATCATCAGATACATAATTGTTTAACGATATCTAACATTAAGTGCAATATAGAATGTATTCATTTTTATGAAATATTGATTTGTATATTGTATAACAGTAAAAGGTGAAGTCATGAGTGATATGACAGTAATAGCACAGTCTACTATATACAGTCACGAAGCTCAATACGTGGTAAATATGCATCCATAGATAGTTGCTAACCACTAGGATCGCTACTATCGTCTCATTACAGACAATGCGAAATAGTACCTGCACAGTCTATTGTTCCTAGTACCTCATATTCTCAAGCTTCGTGACTGTATATACTAGACTGTGGCAATAGTTTAATGTAGTTATAGGGAATATTGATTTGAATTAACTTGTATTTTATTTGCTAAAATTGCACGTGACATGTTGTATGTGTACATAGAATTCATGTTACAATATTTGTTATATGTGTTGGTTAACACTGTTAAAATTAAAATCGATAAAATATAAAATATTGTCATACTTACACATATATGTTAAAATGTAAATGTATATGGAAATTGACGTTGTTATTAATTGTACATGAATGTGATGTTATGATGACGTGTGTTTGTGTATGCATACAATAAAATTATGTTTTAATGTAAGTTAAAACTTCTTCTGTGTATGTATGTATATATGTATGTATGTATGTATGTATGTATGTATGTATGTATGTATGTATTGATTAACACTACAATTGGGTATACACCCGGTGGCAGTGATATATAATATACAATAATACAATAATTACTTACTTACTTACTCACTTACATACTTACTTACTTACTGGCTTTTTAAGGAACCCGGAGGTTCATTGCTGCCCTCACATAAGTCCGCCATTGGTCCCTATCCTGAGCAAGATTAATCCAGTCTCTACCATCATATCCCACCTCCCTCGAATCCATTTTAATATTATCTTCCCATAATACAATAATTACAGCAATAAAAAATATAAAATCAAATAAAATAATCATAATTTTATTTCTAACTATAAATAAATAGATGCAATAAAACTAGGACTATAAATAAAAACTATTCTATAATAACGCCTACAATAAGCAAAAGTAAGCCTAACTTATAAGTACTTTTCTATTTCACCCAACTATTACCAATAATTTAAGTAATTACAATCACCTTAATTAATTGCATATCAACTTAATTACATATCATCTTAATTAACTACATATCATCTTAATTACATATCATCTTAATTAATTACATATCAACTGAATTAATTACAAGACACAACTTACATAATTACACTGCACCTACAATTACATTTTCAGCCTAATCTTCTTAACCCTTCCTTAAATGTATTGATTTTGAGAGGACCACCTTGAAATATTGCCGCAGGTAAGCTGTTCCAGTCTACTATTGTGCGGTTAACAAAGGAAAATTTTGCCACGTCCGTTCTTTGTTTTCTGTTATACTTGTTTCATATTTTGCAGATACGTGTCTGCATCAAAACATAATTGTCTGATGATGCCGTACAGGCAAAAACGTTTATACTTTTTCTTTTAGTAACATGTTGTAGCAAATGTTAATTTTCAATAAGAATGATAAGTCATATGATTGAAAATTGTATGTAAATATATTTCGTATTTTTTATTTATTCTGGAGACCTAGCTCGGAACCTCGGAGAATGAGGGTGATTGTGGAGTATTGGAGGATAATGATGGTGATGCTGAGGGGAAATAGGAGAACCCCGAGAAAAAAATTTTGCGCCCACTTTGTCTTCAACAACAAATTCCTTCATAAGCCAGACAAGGATCGAACTCGGGTCGCCACGGTGGAAGGCAATGGAATGCTACATAATTAACGTTCAGTTTTACCAGAGAAAAATCTTCTGATGATGCGGCAGGTGGCAAGGAGGAGGCTTCACGGGTACGTTGATGCGAGGTATTTCCAGTTCCGCAGCTGTATGGTGAGGGTGTGAGAATGATGCCAGTTGTGGAGAGTAACAAAGGTCGGGTGGTAACTCACCTCTAGTTTACCTGAATGATTGTTAACTTACGTTGCATATGCAGTAGCAAGTAGAAGTGCATTTCGTGGAACTGACCGTGTGTTTTATTTGAAAAGTTGATTTGTACTTCTTTATTAATGTTGTTGAGATTATTCTTCTGTGGTTGTTCTGTTTCAGCATTTCGTCTAGTCGTAATTTGCACGGATGTTGGAGAGATCGAACAGTATTTCTAATACTCAATTTATATTGTAATTTTTATTTCCACTCAACAATAGGATTTTATTCTTCCAACAATAATTCCTTTCTATAATTCACCTTAAACGCTCTCGTCAACAATTGGATCTTCACTCAACACAGTATTCGTTATAGCACTCCACCGACGACAATGACAATTTACTTGGACTATTACGCACAACAATGAACTGTTAATCTTAACTAATATTTACAAAGCACTATTTACAAATCAGAACTACCAGTTCTCAGTTCACAGTATCTCGAACCACAGACCTTCAGAGACAGTTCACTGTACTCGAACTCGGGTCCCTCCAACTGCGGTCCACTGCACTCGAACTCAGGTCCCTCCAACTGCGGTCCACTGCACTCGAACTCAGGCCTTCGGCTGCTGACGCAGTTGCGGACGCACACTCGAGTCGAACTCCGGTACACAAGACTGGCTTCCTTGCTCTGGCTTTCTCACTGACTGAATAACTGAAAACTGAAAAACTGCTGTCGTTCCTTCGCGACCGTAATTTATAACCACAGCGACGTAGCCTCGAAAGTTCGAATTCGCGAGTCTTCCACTTCGACAGATTTCTCGGCCTCTCTAGGCAAGCAGAAGATGCGCGCGCAAACTCCCTCTCCACTCTCTCGCCGCGCGCCGTCCCAAAGTGCTCCGCGCGAAGCCCGCGCGAAGCCCGCGCAATCTGCTTTCTTGCGGGACGCTGGTCGTGAGTTCGAATCTCACGTCGCTGTCACATTATATTACCGAGTTATTGCTTAGTCAGTTGTTACTAAAGGATTTAGACCTTCTTCTTCTTCTTGCCTTCAAGTATTAGGCCAAATGGTCTGTTACGATCTCACAGTTGAATTTTCAATCCAGCGCTTCTTTGGACAACCGAGAGATCTCTTCCCGTTTGGACGATAGTGGAGCATGACTTTTGGGAGTCTATCTCTATGCATGTGATGCAGATGATTTATCCAGTTGTTCTGATAATGTTTTACGTGATTAATTACAGGTTCTAGTTGTAATTCTTCCATTACATCTTCATTGCGTTTGTGATACCATTTCGTATATCTCGCTGTATATCTCATAAATTTCATTTCATTAGCCGTTATCCTGCTTTCGTCTTTCTTCCTCAATGTCCATGCCTCACTGCCGTAACAAAGTACAGGTCTAGTCAAGGTCTTGTAAAGGCGAATTCGAGTATGCCTTTGTACTAGGGAAGGTTTCATAATGGTGTTAATTATTCCCATTGTTTTGACATATTTAGAAATTTTCTGTGAAATGTCTATTTCATCGAAAAAAGATAATGTGTTTCCGAGATATGTAAAATAATTTATCCTTTCTAATATTTTTTAATCTAAACGTATTTTGCTAGGCACAGGGTATTTTCCGCAGAAGGCCATAATTTTAGTTTTTTCTTTATTGATTTTCATATCATATTTAATTCCAATTTTGTTAAAATTAAAAATTGAACGTTGTAATTCATAATAATAATAATAATAATAATAATAATAATAATAATAATAATAATAATAAAGGTCTAAATCTATTATTATTATTATTATTATTATTATTATTATTATTATTATTATTATTATATCCAATTTATTTTGATTTTAGCAAAGCATTTGATGTTGTTCCTCACAAAATTTTATTAAATAAATTAAGTAATTTTGGTCTCTCCACTAACTATGTTAATTGGTTTGAAAATTATTTAACAGATAGACAGTCTTGTGTTCGACTAGGTAATTCTCTCTCGGTTCCATTTAATAGTTTATGCGGTGTTCCTCAAGGGTCTACTTTGGGACCTCTCTTATTTTTATTATTTATAAATGATATAAGTAAAAGAATAAGTTCTAGCGGCCTTTTGTTTGCGGATGATCTCAAAATCTTTCGCAAAATTAATAGTTTGGTTGATTGTCAAATTCTTCAAAATGACATTAATTCAATTTCACAATGGTCTGTTGAAAATGGAATGAAAATTAATCAATCCAAAACTTTTGTTATTTCCTTTTCACGGAAAACTATCTCCCTAAAATTTAACTATTCTCTCAGTAATGTCGTAATTACTAGGAAAGATTGTATTAGAGATCTTGGTGTCCTACTTGATTCAAAATTATATTTCCATGATCATGTGCAATATATTTATACCCATTCGTTAAGAATGCTTGGTCTAATTAGGTCTATAACTTATTCTTTCTCCACTCCTATGTGTTTATTAATTTTATACTATACGTTGGTTAGATCCAAGCTTGAATATGCATCTGTTGTATGGAACTCCATTACTTCCACTGACTCGGCTAAATTGGAGAATATTCAAAGAAAATTTATTTCCTTGTGTTCTTATAGATTTTTACCAAATTCCGATTATAACTATGAGATTAAATGCAATTATTTCAATTGCGGTAGTTTGTTCACCAGACGTCAGGATCTTGATTATTTATTTTTTTGCAAAGTCATTAAGGGTGATATTGATTGTGAATCTTTCATAAGCAATATCAGTCTTCGTATTCCTGCTAATGGTTTAAGATTTCATAAATTGTTTTATAATAAGAATCCTAAATCTCTCTCTCTCCGGTCTGCAGATGCATTAAATATGCTAATTTGCTGGGATTCAACTTGGATCCATTTAATGTGTAGTATATCTTTGAGTTTTAACTCACTGATCTAATTTTAATAATTATTTGTCCATATATTTCTTGCATTTGGTCTATTGATTCATGTAGACCATTCCATTATTTCAATTCTCATTGTACTAATTTTATAGTTTTATAATTATTATTTGATCAATGATTGATGTAGACCATTATATTGTTTGTATTTCATCTCATTGCCATTTTCTATCATTCATTCTCATCATCATTTGTTGTTTTGTTCTGTTTTGTATCGTGCAAAACTGTAATTGGCCTTGTGCTGTTGTTTTTGCACGTTAATATTCTAAATAAATAAATAAAAATTATTGTCTCATATTTTATACAAATCAAATATTATTACAGCATTACGAATAATAAATAAATAATAATTAATGCAATTATTCGTTGTGCTAAGGTAGAACTATGGCCGTATAGTGTACCAAAGATTTTTCTTTGTACTTTCATTAAAATTTACAAGTCATGAGTGACTACAGAAAACACCTCAGGGGAGCGAGATGCAGACATTAACAAACGAGAAATATTTTCTGATAGTGTAAACGTAACTACTATATTTTTTATAAAAGAATTTAAACGATTTCATACCTATGATAGACAAAAAAAATCTGATTTTATCAATTATAATTAATAAATAACTCTCTCTCACATTTCAGAATAATTGCGTTGGGTTGTAAATTCATCGCTTGCAAAAAATGACGTCGAATAAAAGTTTCATGACGTGACATTGCGGAAACTCGGGACTTGTATGTAATATGATATGTATTTATCACTCTGGAAGTGGGTCTCAATGCCCGTTAGAGTCGCCCGAGGCGCTGATATCACAGATTCTTGACGTACGTGAGGAACGTCCACGTCTATGCAGTAACACGATCTCTTGTAACCCCGCCTCGTTAAGACATAGGAAAGAGATCAGAATCACAACTAAGCTAAATCAGATGATTAAGGTGGATGTCTTCTAACTGTAAGATGCATTGCTGCAGGGCACTTTCGACCCCATGTGAAGGCACATCAATCACACAAGTTCCGTTGTTTTCTGTCAAATTGAACATGTTACTAGGATTTGTGTTATAAAAAAGATCTGCCGTCGTGATTCCGTTCAGATTTTAAATTGTGTGGGAATTGACTGCCAGGCTTCGGGGATTTAGTTACACTCTCATTAAAGTGTTTTCATGTTTTCATAAATTGCAGCATAAATCTTTCTTCGCAATGAAATTATTTTTCTTTTTGTCGACTGCAAAATCTGAAAAGTTCACAAATAGGAAAAAATAAAGAAAACTTCTGAATATACTTTAATGTAATTTCTACTAACAATCTACTTGCAATAGAAGATATTTTATAACGTCTTCCCTACAAGTTCAGTAGAACTTGATCATTTTATTATTTCCTACTTTGCCACCGTCTGTCTTACTTAAATTGCTTAAACAAGTAATCCCACTAAAATTAATATTAAACTTTGTGATAATTTTTGTGTAACTTTAACTTGTTATAAAGCATAGGCCTATCTGTGAGTATCTACCCAGAAAATATAAAAACAATTTTCTGATAAAATAAAGTAAAATCAACCCGGATTATGTATGGTAAGACTTTCCTGTGTTAAATTTCAACGTACCTCGTTTACATGTTTCGACCTATTTATGGGTCATCTTCAGAACTGGTCGTTGTTGGTCTTGGTGCCACTTGTTTTATTTCCAGTGAGGGTGTGTTCCTGTGGTATAGTGTAGAGTCAAAGAGTGTGTGTGTTTTGAAGTTGAGTTGTGCGTTGAGAATTTCGTTGGGGTGTGTTTTCGTGTGCCTGTATATTTCATATTGTTTTAGTGTGTTTATTTTCTGGCTTTTTGGTTGGATGTGTAATATTTCCATGTCTGTGTTGATGTCTCTGTGGGTGTGGTTAACATTTGTGATGTGTTGTACATATGTGGATGTGTTTTGTAATTTTGTTATGGCTGTGATGTGTTCTTTGAAACGTGTTTGAAACGATCTGCCTGTCTGTCCTATGTAGAAGTTGTTGCAGGTGTTACATTTGAGCTTGTATACGCCTGTGTGGTTGTATTTGTTTGTTTGTGTTGTTTGTGTGTTGAGATGTTTTTTTAGAGTGTTATTTGTTCTGTATGCGATGTTGTAATTTAATTTCTTGAACGAGGTTGCAATGTTGGGCGTGTTTTTGTTTTCGTATGTTAGTGTGATGTGATGTATTTTTTGTGTACTTGTGCTTGTATTGTATTCTTATGTTTTTTTTGTGATTATGTTTTGTCTTACGTATTATTTTGTCTATTATGTTAGGGTTGTATCCGTTTTCTTGTGCTATGTATTTGTGTTTAGCTCTTCGTTGTAATCTTGTGGTAAACGAGGTACGTTGAAATTTAACACAGAGAAGTCTTACCATACATATTTCAGAGTGATACAGTGTTAAAAGTTGTGTAATCAAGATGTAAAATCAACCATTGTAACATACCTCCCGAGACAATTTATATTTTCAAAGCAAAAGTAACTTTCTTGACAAAAACTATTCAGAAATACAATCACTTTCTTGTTATGTTTAAATTTGAAGGTTATTTCTTTGATTACTGACATTCTAACTTTTGAAAATTTTATATCCACACAGAAACGTATGGTATGAGCTCATTTCCACAATGACTAAGCGAAAAAAGTTGTCGAAAAAGATGGCTTGGCTCACTGTTTATCAGAACAGGCTAAATTAAATTTAGCACAAAATGTAACACATATGTAATATGTACATACATATTTTTATTAGAGGACCTTTTCACCCTCTATTGAATATTGTGTAATCAATGATTTTGTGTAGTCATCACGTAGATTAATGGACAAAAATTCGTTCCGGCACCAGGAATCGAACCCAGGACCCTCAGCTTGACAGGCTGAGCGCTCTTACCACAGTCTAATACATACAGTCGCGCAACTCCTACACAACACTTGTCAGCTGACGCGACATTAGCGCTGAACATTTGAACTGAGCTATAACATATAATACAAAACAAGTAAGTTAATTCAATTTTTTCAAATTCAAATTTAAAATTTCAAATTTATTTACAATTTACATTTGAATTGAATACATATGAATAGATACTCGAAATGAGCATATGCTCGTGCTTGGGTACAGTCCAGTATTCTACATAAATTTTACAGGGTTCAAATAATAATGCTGATGATATAAATAATAGTAACAACAACAATAATAATAATAATAATAATAATAATAATAATAGTGATAATAATAATAATAATAATAATAATAATAATAATAATAATAATAATAATAATAGTGATAAAACAAAAATATTTACAATAATAAAATAAATACTAAGACGGATAAAATAAAATATAAAACCACTAGCGAGAGTTAACACAACTTAAATAAGCATATAATAACCGGAAAAAATGCCAAACTCGAAAATCAACAGAAAATTTCGTTGTATCGCAGACGACAGCAACCGCCGTATTGACATTGTGTTGTGCATTAATGGTAGTAATGGGGAGCTGAAAGTCTACGTAACTGCCGTTTAAGGCGTAAACAATTGAATCAGTTGAGACATACAGAAATTGATGAGGTGAGTTTTCATAAGCTGATTTTGAGGGCAATGCATAAACATTTGCGGCCTTAAACATTTTCTTCTTCACGACGGCAATGAAGATATGAGACATATGAGTGTCAAGAGATTATTTTGAAAAATCATATCTCGAAGGCTAGGCCTTCTCTGGAAGTAGAAATTTATAGGGAGATTTCTTATTTCAAATGGCACACATGGAGGAAAAATCGTTGGGAAAATCAATTGTCACTTGGTGAGCCTTTCTGTCAGTTTATACCACACATTCTGAGACTCGTTACAATATATTAGAAAGTATTTCCGCTTTATTTGAATTAAGTAAAAACATTCAGGTTAACATTACTTGTAGTTCTGGCAAGATAAATTTATAGCATTGCCTACCCGAAGTCATGTATTGGACTCAACAAACTACCTGCGTGTAATTGCCATGTTTCTTTAAATAATTCTTATTTCACGTGAGAGATACATAAGTTTACTACGTAGTACATTAATATTCTCGCACACCAGCAACGCGTATAAAAAGAAGCACTCTTAACACGTACAAAAACTATAAGAGCAAGAAACTAGGAAATGCTATAATCCAGGCATGCAACATTAAGCTGAAGTCAAGCTCGTCCGCAGGTGGCGTCACACTTCATACTCAGCTTAAATTATGACGATAATGTAGTATATAATAGATGAAAGTGTTAAGCAATTAATTTTTTCATTGGTTTATTTTACGACGCTTTATCAACTTTATTCCTTCGTACCTGTCGTCTCGCTTCACTTACCTTTCTTCCCACCATAATCTGAACACACGCTCTCGCCATGAAACAATACTAACAATACCATCCCATCGCAGCTCCTCATACTCATCCTCTTTCACAATAGCCCTGCCAAGACTCTGGAATTCGTTACCTGCTAGCATCAGGGACTGTCGAAATAAAATTGAATTCAAACGCAAACTTACTAGGCACTTGGTCAGTAATTGAGACTCGTTCAGACATGGTTTCTTGTAAATAGTTCTCTTAATCTGTCACAAAATATCTCAGTATATGGTAATTTCATCACTATAGAAATTTGTTATTCAAGGTTTAATTTGTAATTCAGTAAATACAAAAATATTCTTTGTTCTTAACTTCTATGATAAATTGTCTAGCTTTCATTAATCAGGTAATCTTGTCGTACTTTAATTCTTATTGTAATTGTAATTGTAAATTTAATATTAATTGTAATTTTATTCTTCATATTATAGTTGTAATCCCCTGGTAGAAGGGCAGAGAAGGCCTGATGGCCTTATCTCTACCAGGTTAAATAAATAAATACTACTGCTATCTATTATCTGAGAGAAGGTGATAATGCCGGCGAAATGAGTCCAGGGTTCAGCGTCTAAAATTACCCAGCATTTGCTCTTAATGGATTGAGGGAAAACTCCATAAAAAATCTCAAGCTGGTAGCTCGTTCCAACCAGGATTTGAACCCGGGTCCGCTTGTATCACGGTTAAACATGCAAACTGTTACTCCACAGCGGTGGATGTTGAGCAATTAATAAAGAAATGTGTTCCGTTTATTTTTTTTCATTTACAGAAAGGAGTTAGGTACAGCTTACAGCAGTAAAATTTTGGAACTATTGAACATTTTTTTCCTTCATTTCTGTATCTTGTACAATAATGAAAATTAGTATGTGTAAAACACTATCCTTCTGCTATACTTACTTACTTACTTACTTACTTACTTACTTACTTACTTACTTACTTACTTACTTACTTACTTACTTACTTACTTACTTACTGGCTTTTAAGGAACCCGGAGGCTCATTGCCGCCCTCACATAAGCCCGCCATTGATCCCTATCCTGAGATAGATTAATCCATTCTCTATCATCATATCCCACCTCCCTCAAATACATTTTAATATTATCTTCCCATCTACGTCTCGGCCTCCCTAAAGGTCTTTTTCCCTCCGGCCTCCCAACTAACACTCTATATGCATTTCTGGATTCGCCCATACGTGCTACATGCCCTGCCCATCTCAAACGTCTGGATTTAATGTTCTTAATTATGTCATGTGAAGAATATAATGTGTGCAGTTCTGCATTGTGTAACTTTCTCCATTCTCCTGTAACTTCATCCCTCTTAGCCCCAAATATTTTCGTAAGCACCTTATTCTCAAACACCCTTAACCTATGTTCCTCTCTCAAAGTGAGTGTCCAAGTTTCACAACCATAAAGAACAACCGGTAATATAACTGTTTTATAAATTCTTTCACATTTTTTGACAGCAGACTGGATGATAAAAGCTTCTCAACCGAATTATAACAGGCATTTCCCATATTTATTCTGTGTTTGATTTTCTCCCGAGTATCATTTATATTTGTTACTGTTGCTCCAAGATATTTGAACTTCTCCACCTCTTCAAAAGATAAATTTCCAATTTTTATATTTCCATTTCGTACAATATTCTCGTCACGAGACATAATCATAAACTTTGTCTTTTCTGGATTTACTTCCAAACCTATCTCTTTACTAGCTTCCAGTAAAATTCCCGTGTCCTTCTGCTATATGAAAAAAAAATAAATAGTTTTACCATTTAAAAAAATTATTTATTTACTTTTATTTACTTATTTAATTATTTATTTACTTACTTATTTACTTATTTATTTATTTACTTATTTATTTCCTTATTTATTTATTTACTTACTTACTTATTTACTTACTGACTTACTTAATTACTTATTTAATTACTTAATTACTTACTTCATTACTTACTTAATTACTTACTTCATTATTTACTTAATTACTTACTTAATTACTTATTTACTAACTTACTTACTTTTTATTTATTTATTTATGTATTTATTTATTGATGTGTGTATTTATGTATTTATTTAGTTATTTATTTATGTATTTAAATGTATTTATGTATGTATTTATTTAGTTTATCTATCTATCTATCTGTCTGTCTGTCTGTCTGTCTGTTTGTCTGTGTATCTGTCTATCTGTCTGTCTATAAAGAGTTCAGTTCACTATGCAGTGATGAAGCTTTTCCCACATAACTAAAAAACTATCCAACATTCTGTGATTAAAATTGTTATTTGTATTTATCCATGTCATAGCTACAATATGATGCAAGGGCACTTCTCTATCTTTGATAGATTGTGTCATAAAAAATAAATTCATTTCAAGAAATGGTCAATTATCAGTATTAGTTTCTTTTAACACAAAATAAAAAAATAAATATTATTTATTAAGGAATGCAGTTGAAAGAGCATGATATTGTAAACATGAGTTTCAGCAATAAAATAAAAGAGAGAGAACATGAAAAGGTTAACAAGTTTATGAGTTATGAGGGAAACGCTTCATCACTGCACAGTGAACTGTCACCATTTTGAATTTATAAAAAAGTATAAATCATTTTTTTAAATAGTAAAAATATTTTTTTCATATAGCAGAAGGACAGTGTTTTACACATGCCAATTTTCATTATTGTACAAGATACAGTAATGGAGGAAAAAGAATGTTGAATATTTCCAAACATTTTACTGCTGTAAGCTGTATCTAACCCCTTAAAACATAACCAGAACTCAGGAATTGCAAACATTTGCTTCGCAAATTTGATAATTTGATAAATTAAGATTTTTGTAACACAGAAAATATTACTTAAAAGTAGAAGTAGTGATATTTGTGATGGTAAAATGCATTGGTAGTATTGGTGGTGATAGTGATAGTATTGGAGCTTATTCAGATCTAGGAGAATTTTGTCCTACCATTCGTACCTCCAGAATAATTTAACTCAGGCATGAGATAGAAATTATCGGTGTGAATATTTACAAGTTACAAATAAGCTTATTAAATTGCAGTCGTGGTTTCATATTATTAGCATAATTCACGACCTGAAGCAATTACTGTACTACACATAATTTTTAATCTTTCAAAAACTGAGTTCACTTTTAATTTTGGTAACATTTCTTGATTTTGTTTTGTAGATTTCGTCATCTAGTCTGCTGTCAAAAAATCTGAAAATTAGAATTTATAAAACAGTTATATTACCGGTTGCTCTTTATGGTTGTGAAACTTGGACTCTCACTTTGAGAGAGGAACAGAGATTAAGGGTATTCGAGAATAAGATTCTTAGGAAAATATTTGGGGCTAAAAGGGATGAAGTTACAGGAGAATGGAGAAAGTTACACAACGCAGAACTGCACGGATTTTATTCTTCACCTGACATAATTAGGAACATTAAATCCAAACGTGTCCACACCTGTGGAGTAACGGTCAGCGCGTCTGGCCGCGAAACCAGGTGGCCCAGGTTCGAATCCCAGTCGGGGCAAGTTACCTGGTTGAGGTTTTTTCCGGGGTTTTCCCTCAACCCAATATGAGAAAATGCTGGGTAACTTTCGGTGCTGGACCCCGGACTCATTTCACCGGCATTATCACCATTTCATTCAGACGCTAAATAACCTAGATGTTGATACAGCGTCGTAAAATAACCCAATAAAATAAAAAAAAAATAAAAAAATCCAAACGTTTCAGATGGGCAAGGCATGTAGCACGTATGGGCGAACTCAGAAACGCATATAGAGTGTTAGTTGGGAGACCGGAGGGAAAAAGATCTTTGGGACGCCGAGACGTAGATGGGAGGATAATATTAAAATTGATTTGAGGGAGGTGGGTTATGATGATAGAGACTGGATTAATCTTGTATAGCCAAAGTATTGTATATTTTAAATCTGATAAGTTTAAATGAAATTCGCATGAATTTACTTTTAATATTATTGTAATAATGCAATTAATGTTCAGAATTTTTCTGGTAGCCCACGAGATCACAGCGTATGATTCAGTGGATGATTAATTAATTTGTTTATTTCATCAATCTTTGTTCACGTCATGGCTGATTAGATGTGTTCCAGTTCTTAATCCGCCATCACTCTCTATACAAATATAACAAAAACTAATACATAATGAACCTATAAGTATCCTCTGTTTACAATAATAATAATAATAATAATAATAATAATAATAATAATAATAATAATACACAACTAATAAGTATAGCTCTTGTATTTAAAACTCCTACTTTAGCTTTTCATTTTTATGCTCAATCTCTTAAGAATTATTCTGTTAACTTCATTGACTACTCTTCGTAGTTTGTTATCGTGTGACTACTCAACATTTATAATTCCATCTCCGTTAGAGCTTTGACTTTCTCTTCCCATCTAATTTTAATTCTAAAAAGAAATTTTCCTAATTTATGCAGATTGTTGGCGGTTAGGTGACCATTCATTTTTTTATAAGCTACTATAGCGTTTATTTGTAGAAATTTTTTATCCACCCAACCGTTTCTCAAATCATTCGTTGCCTGACACTTTAACGCAATATGCACTGCGTCTTCAGCTAGTCCACAAAAAGGACATTTATCCTTCTCTACGTTCCCTCTCTTATTCTTGAGTCTCGAGATACCTAATATCCAACATGCCATTCCTGTTCTCTCTTCCCTTGAATTTAGCCAAACATATTCTTCCTGTTCCCAAAACTGCTTAACCTCCCTATAGTAACAGTGGATGATTAACATTTCAGTCACTCATATCTTCCTCGGGATACAATCCGCGAACCTCGTGCATACGAAGCAGCAGTTGCGCCAACGGCGAGGTCACAGCTCAACCAGAAACGTGCTCTGCGTAGTCAAATGATCCGAATGGGAAAATTTCAAATGAGACACATTTAATTGAATCTGTGGAACAAACGTGCAGATTTTATACGATAGTGCTAGTCCACGAGAAGAGCAGTTTCCCACAAATAGTGAACCCATATAACGAGAGAAACTCATGAAAGGGTGTGACCATGGGCCGGGGCCTTGGAGAGCCAGCAGAGCTCCTGGAGACCCAGGCCGGTTGCTAGCGGCAGTGCCAAAAATTGTTCTCTATGACTTCTGCGTTGGAAAGGTGCAGAACTATTAATTTTTGTTGCAGCTCTTAAAACACGACCCAGTCACAAAGCTTACTTTGGTTTAAGAGGACTTGTATGTGAACGCGGAAAAAATCATTACATAGGGTGAACCGTAAGTAATGTCATTAATTTCAGGAGATTATTCTTTGAGATATTTCAAACAAACAAAATAATACAATTTTGCTCATTTCTGCTTTCTTTTCGAGATGAAAATTGTTTTATATGAAACATTTCATAGCGTGTTTTGAGGAAGCCATTGATTTAATTCCCAATATGCTCAGTCAGTATAAGAGAGCAGTGTATTATGATAATAAATGATTGAAAGAATTTTAGTTTTATCCTTTAAATGTTACAGAAATGTTTTATTTATTTATTTATTTATTTATTTATTTATTTATTTATTTATTTATTTATTTATTTAATTTCATTCATCTATTCATTTATTTATTTATTTCATTTCATTCATTCATTTCATTCATTTCATTTCATTCATTCACATTCATTTCATTTATTTATTCATTTCATTTCATTTCATTCATTTATATGTTTATTTATTTATTTATTTATTTATTTATTTATTTATTTCATTTCATTCATTCATTTATTTATTCATTCATTCATTTATTTCATTTCATTCATTTATATATTTATTTATTTATTCATTTATTTCATTTCATTCATTCATTTATTTATTTATTTATTTATTTATTTATTTATTTATTTATTTATTTATTTATTTATTTATTTATTTCATTTCATTCATTTCATTCATTCATTTATTTCATTTATTTCATTTATTTCATTTCATTCATTTATATATTTATTTATTTATTTATTTCATTTCATTCATTCATTTATTTCATTTCATTCATTTCATTCATTCATTTATTTCATTTCATTCATTCATTTATTTCATTTCATTTATTTCATTTCATTCATTCATTTATTTCATTTATTTCATTTCATTCATTCATTTATTTCATTTCATTTATTTCATTTCATTCATTCATTTATTTCATTTCATTTATTTCATTTATTTCATTTATTTCATTTCATTCATTTATTTATTTATTTCATTTATTTATTTATTTCATTTCATTCATTCATTTATTTCATTTCATTCATTTATTTCATTTATTTCATTTCATTTATTTATTTATTTATTTCATTTATTTATTTATTTATTTATTTCATTTATTTATTCATTCATTCATTCATTTATTTCATTTCATTCATTTCATTCATTCATTTATTTCATTTCATTCATTTCATTCATTCATTTATTTAATTTATTTCATTTCATTCATTTATTTCATTTATTTCATTTATTTCATTTCATTCATTCATTTATTTCATTTCATTCATTTCATTTATTTCATTTCATTCATTCATTTATTTCATTTCATTTATTTATTTATTTATTTCATTTATTTATTTATTTATTTCATTTATTTATTCATTCATTCATATATTTCATTTCATTCATTTCATTCATTCATTTATTTCATTTCATTCATTTCATTCATTCATTTATTTCATTTCATTCATTCATTTATTTCATTTCATTCATTCATTTATTTCATTTCATTCATTTCATTCATTTAATTCATTTCATTCATTCATTTATTTCATTTATTTCATTTCATTCATTCATTTATTTCATTTCATTCATTTCATTCATTCATTTATTTATTTATTTATATCATTTTATTCATTTCAGTCATTTCATTTATTTATTTATTTCATTTCATTAATTTCATTCATTCATTCATTCATTCATTTATTTCATTTCATTTTATTCATTCATTCCATTTCATTTCATTTCATTTCATCTGAACTGCGACCGAGCACGAGCGCTGCTCATTCGGTCTCAAATTTTGTTAATACTACTGTATCTTCTTTTTATATTGCTTGTATTATTTTATTTGTATTTCTCTTTGTTTGTTTTGTAATTATATTTCTTTATTCTGTATATTTGAAATAAATAAAATTTCATTTCATTTATTTATTTATTTATTTATTTATTTATTTATTTATTTATTTATTTATTTATTTATTTTATTGCTAGTAAGTTTGAAATGAATACAAGTTAATAAATACAATGAAAGATAAACTAACCCCTCCTGAATGAGTAAGACGCGTGCTCAGGAGGGGATTCCAATACAGACAAAAATTAAATTAAAATTGAGAGTGAATACAGATTAAATAGTGTTTAATATGTTAAAACCTAAACTATAAATCCAATACAATTTTTTTTTTAATTTTTTTATTAATTTGGATAGGATTCGTGGATAAAACAATATTAAAATAAAATTTGTTCAATAATCTGGGACCTTGACTCATGCTATGATAAAAAGCTGCGTTGGTTTTACATTTAGGTTCAGGCAAACGCAGGGAATTCGTATTTTTAGTTCTATATATATGTATATATCTTTCAAAGTTAAGATTTCGTCCACACCTGTGGAGTAACGGTCAGCGCGTCTGGCCGCGAAACCAGGTGGCCCGGGTTCGAATCCCGGTCAGGGCAAGTTACCTGGTTGAGGTTTTTCCGGGGTTTTCCCTCAGCCCAATACGAGCAAATGCTGGGTAACTTTCGGTGCTGGACCCCGGACTCATTTCACCGGATATAGGTTGGATGTGATCAGAATAAATGTAACTTTTCGTTCTGAAAAAGAATTTTACAATGTTACATTTGTTCGTATCAATTTTTGCACATTTAGAGGACAAAACTAAAATTCTTTCAGTCATTTATTATCATAATATACTGCTCTCTTAAACTGACTGAGCATATTGGAAATTAAACCAATGACTTTCGCAAAACACACTACTAGGCTATGAAATGTTTAATGTAAAATAATTTTATATCGAAATGAAAGGACAAACGAGCAAAAGAATTTGTTTTAAATTTTTGTTTGAATATCTCAAAGAATAGCCCCTGAAATTAATGACATTAGGCCTACTTACGGTTTACCCTGTATATTTAAACTGCCGCTTGATTTTCCTAAGGCGCTAAGACAAATATTGGGATGAGTCCTAGAAGAATGAGCCACGGACCTACAATCCCCATCCCCTCAAAATGTTCGACATTTTCTCAAGTCAAAACCCACGAAATAGGAGCCTTGGATTTCGCATATTACCTTCGGTACTTGGACAAATTTACTCGCACTGCGAAAGGACTCGGTAGCTTTCAGTGCGCAGGCTTTTACATCTTCCGACATTCCTTGTCCTGTCATGCTTGTCTCCCCTCAACCCCTTTTATGTGGTAGCTATAAAGCTACGTCCATCTTAGGCTGAGTGAGATTGAGGTGGTAATGCCAGCGATAGCAGTCCAGAATCCAGCCAGCGCCGAAACTTCTGCAGCATGTGTTCTTGATTCAGAGAAAATCCCAGAAAAAAGTGAACCAGGTAAATTATCCCAACTAGGATTTGATCCCGGGTCCGTTCGCACGTTTTACGGTCAGACAGCTGTTACTTTACTTCAGTGGACATTCCAATATTATTATTATTATTATTATTATTATTATTATTATTATTATTATTATTATTATTAATTATGTTACCGGTTGTTCTTTATGGTTGTGAAACTCCCACTTTGACAGAGGAACGTAGGCTAAGGGTGTTTGAGAATAAGGTGCTTAAGAAAATATTTGGGGCTAAGAGGGATGAAGTTACAGGAAAATGGAGAAAGTTACACAACACAGAACTGCACGCATTGTATTCTTCACCTGACATAATTAGGAACATTAAATCCAGACGTTTGAGATGGGCAGGGCATGTAGCACGTATGGGCGAATCCAGATATCCATATAGAGTGTTAGTTGGGAGGATGGAGGGAAAAAGACCTTTGGGGAGGCCGAGACGTAGATGGGAAGATAATATTAAAATGGATTTGAGGGAGGTGGGATATGGTGGTAGAGACTGGATTAATCTTGCTCAGGATAGGGATCGATGGCAGGCTTATGTGAGGGCGGCAATGAACCTCCGGGTTCCTTAAAAGCCAGTAAGTAAGTTAGTCCTACAAGATTCCCTAGATTTGGCACCTACTATTATTCTAATTACTCTTTTGTGTAATAGGAATATTCTGTTACTAGTCCACACCTGTGGAGTAACGGTCAGCGCGTCTGGCTGCGAAACCAGGTGGCCCGGGTTCGAATCCCGGTCGGGGCAAGTTACCTGGTTGAGGTTTTTTCCAGGGTTTTCCCTCAACCCAATACGAGCAAATGCTGGGTAACTTTCGGTGTTGGACCCCGGACTCATTTCACCGGCATTATCACCTTCATATCATTCAGACGCTAAATAACCTAGATGTTTATACAGTGTCGTAAAATAACCCAATAAAATAAAAATACTGTTACTATCTGTGGAATTTCCCCAGAATATTATTCCAGAACTCATTACCGAGTGAAAGTATGCAAAGTATATTGTTTTTAAGGTATTGACATTTACTATCTTTTGCATAGATCTAATAGCAAAACAAGCTGAATTTAGTTTGGGGGTAATTTCTTTAATATGATTTTTCCAATTTAACACATTATCGATTTTTAAGCCAGTGTCTTGGTAGTTCAGACCTGTCTTTTGACAGTTGACTAAACAACAACCTCTTTTTGGATTCAGTTAAAAATAAGGATAATATTATCTTAAATATCATAAGTATAGCCTGTACCTATTCAGACATGTACATGTTAGGTGAGATTAAAACAATGTTAGTTGAGCCTTAATCGGTGCGCACATTACCTTCTGTACTTAAAGAAAATGCTTTACAAATGTCTGAAAACGTTATATAGAAGCGCAAGCAGAACAGTTGTTTGATTTCGTTGTATACCAAACGAAAAATTCTAGATCGATGTTTATGGGCTGTGACTGTGGCCTGGAGGCAACTTGGCTTGATAGAAACCATTTTTCTGGTCAGTCTGTCGAACCAGTTCCAGCCCTTTGCTTATGATGGAGAGAGAGTTGTTTACCTGTGGGTGCCCCCCTTGGTCCCCCATCTCCGGGGCACGCCCGAGGCCAGAGGGGGTCCGAGGGGTGGGGTCGGGCACGATCTCGTGCTACCAGCAGCCATTGATTGCCCTGCTCCAGTCTGCAGGCCTCGCACCGCCGCGGGCACCGACCCGCCAGCTTCCCCGGCTTGGGAATCGACTGCAGGCCCGTGGCTTCCGTCTGAATGTCGAAACCCTCCTTCATTCACTCCCAAAATACCCATACAACCAAGACCCAGTGATATTGCTTCAGGTGGAATCACCTGTAAAGATCTGTGCCTTTGGTCTTTTAGTACCCTGGAGTTAGCCATAATATAATTCACTAATTTCTCTGAAGTTGCAACGAGTACTACTCAAAACCAACCATTACACTATTAGACTACAGCATAGATGGCCAAAACGTGAATTGTGATACATAGTGAATCTGCAAATCAAGATTTCAGGTATAACTCCCTGTAAAGTTGATTTGAATAATTTTAAGGCAAAAACTGTTCCGGGGCCGGGTATCGAACCCGGGATCTTTGGTTTAACGTACCAACGCTCTACCAACTGAGCTACCCGACACCGATCCAATTCTTCCCTCTATATCCACAGACCTCAAAGTGGGTTGACAACCGTTAAGCAACCAACTTCGAGTGCACACTAACTCCGTGTGACTTACATTGTGGTTTTCTGTTAACGAACAGTGACGTGTATTATGCAAATCAAGTAGCTCAGTTGGTAGAGCGCTGGTACGTTAAACCAAAGATCCCGGGTTCGATACCCGGCCCCGGAACAGTTTTTCCCTCAAAATTATACATAGTGAATTTGTTTACAACACAATAGGGATAACTTATGCGACGTTTTAACGCTAGATGGCAGGAGCGTTCCATGAGGTGCAACATGTTGTAGGACTATGTTTTGTCATTGCTACATTTGATTACGTTTTCCCGCTTGTTGGTTTTCTGTGCGTGTCAAAATTATTATTTATTTATTTATTTATTTATTTATTTATTTATTTATTTATTTATTTATTTATTTATTTATTTATTTATTTGAAAATTTTTGTACATTGGTACTATCAATTGTGCTTAAATAATTAACATTTAAACAATATGAGACTTGTGGAGAGGGTGACGTCCATTAACGTTCCTCAAAGCACCAACAAATCAGTGTGTCTTTTCCTCTTGAGGCGACGACCAGGCTGTGCAGGGGGAGGCTCCGAGGAATCTGGTTGATTAAGCTGTTAGAATGTGTTGACAATGTTGCATATAATCGTGTGTAGGAAGAATGAACTACAGTCTCTATTTTGGCTAGATCTAGATCTGCATGAAGTGTTTCATTTCTGATGTACCATGGTGCTCCAGTGATTATCCTTAGTGCACGATTTTGGAATGTTTGAATACGCTTGATTTGGCTTATAGAAGCCGATCCCCATAATGAACATCCATAGAGCCAAATAGGTTTGAGAAACATTACATATATTAGCCTTTTGTTGGAAAGGGAAAGACAAGAGCTGGACAGTATTGCTTTCAATCGATAAAGTCTGTACCTTAATCTCTGGAGGGTGTAAGTGAGATCTTTATTCCAGGTCAAGCGACTGTCTAGGATGAGTCCAAGATATCGTACTTCTTCATGTTGTGGTACTGGTGAAGAGTTGAGGTATAATGGAAGTGCTTTTTCTTTTTTGAAGTATGTGAATGTTACTGTTGATGACTTATTTGTGTTCATGACTGTTCTCCATTTTTTGTTCCATTTTTCAATTTCTTGTAGAACGTTTTGTAGATTGGTTGTCACTTGTTCACCAGTATCTCCTTTGCTAAGGACAGCAATGTCATCAGCGAACTGAGCTACAGTTAGAGAATCTGATTTAGGTGTTGGTATATCATGAGTGTAAATTAAATAGAGAAAAGGGGCTAGAATGCTCCCTTGAGGTACACCTGCAGAAATATATCTAATCTGAGACTGTACACCTTCATAAATTACTGAATAAGTTCGTCTTCTAAGAAATGATTGCATTAAACGGTAATATGTGACAGGAAGATGGTTTTTTAGTTTGAATAAGAGGCCATTATGTCAAAATTATATTTACAATTATTTTGTATAACCTAATATAATTTAATATAATTCAATATTTTCTTACCTCATAATTTAATATTTAATTTACAATAAATACTAACTTAAACCTGTATAATATTGAGCGATTCCCCGAGATGGGTGGGGAAATCTGCAGTATGCAGAATATTGATACGAATAAATTGAATGTTCATGAACCTAAACGAGAACTCTGAGAACGAGATGCACGAATAAAAAAACAGGAAATATGTCGAAGGTGAATATTGCCCTCTTTAATCATTAGTATTTAAGAACCGTACGCTAAAAACAGGATATGCGGCTACCAATGTGTTTCTTTTTATAGGGAAGGGACTATCGAGATTGAATTCCTTGTATTTTTTTCTGTAGTTGCAGAAAGATCGAATGCAATTTTTAATAGGATGATATAATATGATCGCAATAGTATCACGATTAGTCGTGCGTTTTGTAGGTTGAGGATATGCAGTTTGGATACTATGTAGGATGATTTTGAAAATTTGAAGTTAAAACATGGTTTTAATAATTAGGGTACAGTACATTAAAAACATTATACACGAAATGGATTTCACTACGGATCGTCCTGGATAATAAACATCCCAGTTTATCGAGAGTTTACTGCAGGCGTAAACTTCAGAGACTCCTACAACTACTGCATATAATCTAAGCTAACATACAGTAGCTCGCTGTCGAGGTTGCATATGTTTTTATTAATTTTTCATTTTCCTCTTCCAAAATGAAACTGTAGTCAACAATTCCTTACTTGAAGTAGTTACTTTTATTTAATACCTAGCACTTTCGAGGCGCAATTTAATTACTTATATTTTTTTAAGGTTTAAAGCATATATTCAGAATATTTCGGGACCTGATTGAAGACAAAAAGCTTTCCCTGGTGTTTACATATAAGAACATAACAAAATTTTGCCATTTTTAATTGTTTTTAAGAGTATTTAATATACGAGGCGCATCCAGAAAGTAAGTTTCCCTATTAAAAAAAAAAGAATACACACTTTTAGGAAAACATTTATTGGCAACAGGTACAGCAATCTTCAGCTATTTTTCAACATAGCCACCATCAGAATTGAGACACTTGTCGTATCGTGGGATCAACTTTTGTATCTCTCTGTCGTAGAACTCTGCCGCTTGTGAATAGAACCAGCGTGTGACAGATGTCTTCAGCTCTTCGTCGTTGCCAAAACGCTCACCGGAGGACAGGAATTTCTTGAGGTGTAAGACAACGTGAAAATCGCTGGGAGCAAGATCAGGACTGTAGGGTGCCTGATGAAACAACTCCCAGCCAAATTCCGTCAAAACAGCTGCTGTGCGCCGACCCGTATGTGGACGAGCATTGTCATGGAGGAGCACAACACCTGCAGTAAGCATTCCACGCCTCTTGTTTTGAATGACACGTCGCAATTTTCGCAGTGTTTCACAGTAACGGTCAGCGTTCACTGTTTCACCTCTTGGAAGGAAGTCAATGAGCAGAATGCCCTTCCTGTCCCAGAACACCGTGCACATCACTTTCCGTACCGACAGCGTCTGTTTGAATTTCGTCCTGACCGGAGATCCACTATGCCGCCAATGCATTGACTGCTGCTTGGTTTCCGGGGTGAAGTGCGAAATCCAAGTCTCATCGCTCGTGACGGTCCTGTCGAGGAACTCGTCGCCGTCATCGTGATACCGTTGCAGAAATGTCAGTGCTGCTCCTAAACGTTGCATTTTGTGTTCGGGTGTCAGGTTTTTCGGCACCCGCCTGGCACACACTTTTTTGAACAGCAGGTGCTTAGTGACAATCTCATACAACAAGGATCGCGATATCTGCGGAAAATGGCTGCTCAGCTCCGTAATCGTGAAGCGACGGTTCTCCATGATGCACTGCCGCACCAGCTCAACACGATCATCATTGATGAGGGACGGTCGCCCACTGCGCTCTTCATCATGGACACTTTGACGACCTTCGGAAAACTGCCTACACCAGCGACGCACCATCTCCTTACTCATGATGTTCGGCCCATAGACCTGACAGAGCTGCCGATGAATTTCAATTGGCGCAATGCTTTGTGCATTAAAGAATTTTATCACCGCAGGCGGTGGGAGAAGGAATAAGAGCTTCCATTTCGGACCACTGCTGCCACGCTACTGGCACCAGGCGGGAACTGTCCGGCTGGCATAAGATTGATACGTCGTAGATCTGTCACGCATGCGCAATTCACACGGCTAATTACGTTTACTTTCAAGGGGAAAAAATCGGGAAACTTACTTTCTGGATGCGCCTCGTACTAATACACTACGTATATCCTCAATGTTTATATACCGAAAAACAAATGCACACGTAAAGCGCATCCCTCAAAGTACACGTGCGCTATCTGTTGGTGCTAGTTCAGGATATCCCTATTCTGACGTCGACTCCACCCCCTACCGTAACTGGGCTTGTAGTATCTCTGTATCTGTCCTATAAGTCCGGGTCACCTTACTCCGTATCTCAAGGGTGAAATCTAACCATTTTCCCTCCATTACTATATGAGGCGTTTAGTTGTAAAATCAGATACATCACTAAAACATAATTTTTCAGCATGAAGAATAAACGTATATATCCTATACACCAAGAGGTAAAATGTTAATACTTTGAGGATAAGTTTGTTATGGGATATTGTAATGTTCCATGACGTACGGCAGTGACATTATTGCATAATTAGTAGATAATAGAGAAAATGTATTTGATGTATCTGGTTTTGAAAATTGTTCTGTGATCTATCTGGGTTTTCAAATGAATAAAAGGACTTATCTAGGTTTGAAAGCAAAAAATCATTCTGTATTATTTTAAACCCACTGTTTCATCACAAAAAATTTATTATTATTATTATTATTATTATTATTATTATTATTATTATTATTATTATTATTCTTTTAGTAATGTCATAATTACTAAGAAAGATTGTATTAGAGATCTTGGTGTCTTGCTTAATTCAAAATTATATTTTCATGATCATGTGCAATATATTTATACCCATTCGTTAAGAATGCTTGGTCTAATTAGGTCTATAACTTATTCTTTTTCTACTCCTATGTGTTTATTAATTTTATACTATACATTGGTCAGATCCAAGCTTGAATATGCATCTGTTGTATGGAACTCCATTACTTCCACTGGCTCGGCTAAATTGGAGAATATTCAAAGAAAATTTATTTCCCTGTGTTCTTATAGATTTTTACCAAATTCCGATTATAACTATGAGACTAATTGCGAATATTTCAATTGCGGTAGTTTGTTTACCAGACATCAGGATCTTGATTATTTATTTTTTTGTAAAGTCATTAAGGGTGATATTGATTGTGAATCTTTCATAAGCAATATCAGTCTTCATATTCCTGCTAAGGGTTTAAGATTCCATAAAATGTTTTATAATAGGAATTCTAAATCTCTGTCTCCGGTCTGCAGATGTATTAAATATGCTAATTTGCATGGATTGAACTTGGATCCATTTAATGTGTAGTATATACTTTTCGAGTTTTATGTCAGTCTTATTAATTTATGCCATTGTCAATATATGTATTATACTATTCTTGCCAATTCATATCTTTACAATATTACTTATATTATTCCAGTCTTCATTTATTTGATTTCATTAATACATTTGTAATTCACTCTATTCAATTGCCATTATTCTTAATTATCTCACTGAACTAATTTTAATAATTATTATTTGTGCTATTTATTTTGTTGCATTTGGTCAATTGATTAATGTTGACTATTATATTGATTGTATTTTCATCTCATTGCCATTTCTATCATTCATTCTCATCATCATTTGTTGTTTTGTTTGTACCTTGTGCTAAACTGTAATTGGCCTCGTGCTGTTGTTTCGCACATTAATATTATAAATAAATAAATAAATAAAAATAAATTATAATTATTATTATTATTATTATTATCATTACTATTACTATTATTAAACAATCAGATCGTCTATTTCACAGGCATGGTCACACACATTTTCTTCTTCATTCTTAGAAGAAATCTGATTTTCATCCAAGCTTTCCAGTCTGTTAAAAATACGTGCATAGTAGCTAATGTTTGAAGTGATTTCCAGTCATTACCAAAATGTTTTGTCAGCAAACCAGTTACATCCTATAATTTTAATTGCGACACTTGTACTCCTGGCAGCATTATGCTTGGTGGTGCAATATTTATTTTTTTGTTCTTGTAACAAATGCTCTTGTATTGACCGGACTCACTTCTGTAGTGAACTTCATCCTTCACTAGGACGTCATCCTTCTTATTGTTCGAGTGAAAGAAAAACCTTTTACATGGAAAGTGCCACTGAGCTGGTGGCCGCACTATATTGGAAACAGTTTTTTTTTTTTTCCAGTCATATGCTTTATCCGACAAAGTTACGACTGTTCCAAAATTAGAGAAAATATCTGTATACTCGTTAGGGCTAATGATGACATGTATGTATGTATTTATTTACACTGCAAGCGGGCATGCACCCGGTGGCAGTGGTATATACAATATTAACAATACACAATAAAATGATAAGCAATACACAATAAAATTTACAATATACAATACAATTTTGCAACACATATACAATTTTATACACAATACAATAAGAATACACAATACAATTTAACACTATAATAATAAAACATAAAATAAAATACCTAATTTTACAATACAACTTACATAATTATGTATAGGTCCTACATAAGTTTCAATAGTCTTTCACTTTACTCTTATCTCATTCCCTGTAGTGGCACTATGACGCATTTCACTGACACTTTAGCACACATTTCACTGACACTCTGTAACACATTTCACTGACACTATAGAACACATTTCATTGACGCTATAAATTATCACTAATCGGAACTGTTCACTGCACTGTAAAACCATAACTTCACTGACTCACCTCGCTTCACTGATACAACAGTTCAAATAAGTCAAATAATTACATCCTTATGCATACTTATAAACAGAACTACATTTAAACTAAACATTTCTAGTCTAAGGCCCTCTTACACGCTATTTTTAAATAATTTACAATTCAAACCAAGGAAGTAACTCGTCAGGCTAGATAAATACATGTCACCTTAAAAAATGAAATGTTGAATGTTACCTTAATTTTAATTTTCACTTTATACACAATTTTTTTAATTATTCTTGAATCTCCTTAAGGAAGGACAGCCCTCAAAGACCGCTGCAGGTAGGTCATTCCAATCATTTATAGTTCTATTTAAAAATAAGAATTTACCTACATCCGTTTTCTGTTTCCTACATTTGATTTTAAAATCATGATCGTTCCTACCATAGTAGCTATTCTGTATGACTGATCATTGTGGATTGCAGGTGAATAGCTGTACGTAACGATCCCAACAGTAGGTTTTTTTTCTCTTCTCTCCTTCCTTCCACCTGAAGACGAAGGGAGAACCACCCTTCGAAACGTTGTGTCTTAATTTTTGATTGTGACAACCAGCAATGGAAAAAGTCCAAACCCCTCATCTAAACATTAACAATCCACCATTGCTTTCCAACCCCTCATTTAGATGTCTGGTATTCTTCATTGAAAATAAATCTGAAAAATGTTTATTTGAACGTCTAATGAACTTAGTTTGCAGCATTTGCTGCACAAGTCACTAGTATCTCTATATTACTAACAGCTCGCTTATAACTTTGTAAAGAAAATAGTGTTCTCGGAGTACAAGGAACACAAATGTTCATTAATTGTGAAGGAAAATGAATCTGAAGTCCTTTGGAAGGAGATGGAGCCCGAGAACTCTGAACTTTATAAGCCTTACTGCTGCTTCATATGTTTGGACATTTTCTGTAATTATGGGGCATTTTAGAGCATCCCCAGTTCGGTTAGAAACTGAACAACGGACTTTCCACAGTCCTCTGGGGTGGATAATGCGAGTTCACGTGACGTAGGCAATCAAACAGTCTGAGCTAACGTATTATTCTCTGCACATATTTTTGATAGACAAATATTGTCATCCAATGGAAGGATGTAAGCATATTTACTTAGTATGCGAATCGTATTTGACAAATTATGTACTTTTTCGCACCACTTATTTGATTGTTGCTTGAAACCTTATTTACCTCTTACAAATATTTGAGACGAAAGTCAATTTCCATGTATGGCACTATCCTCTAAACGTGGTCTCTGTCATGCGCAGACGGAGGGGGGCAAACCCATTAGCTGGGAAAAAATTAGAGACTGCCAGTTGCACCAACCATGGTCAAAATTATGTGAATGTCAAATTATCAAAGAGCTTATTTTGATTTCACCAACGTTTACAATCTCTGATAGTTTAGGCAATTGTTAGATTCGAATATGTATTTCGGTCCGTCAACTGAATAGACTGGAAAACAAAGTGAAACTTCATTTTTATTTTTATATGGGGTCTGAAGCAAAAACGCATAAGTGAGAAAAACGTGTAACTGTAATGGTATTTAATAACATCTGAAATAGCATTTGAAGACTACAGCAGAACCTCTATTATTCGTGGTAATGAAGGGGATGAACTGAACGGTTAATCGAAAAAATCGGATAATCCGTATCATAAAATATTTTCGTAAATTAAGTGAATAATACTTGTACTTTAGTAATTTTCTCCGTGATCTTGTGTTTAACTTGCTAGGTAGTGGATCAGAAGTTCACTCATTCAAATCTGATTGTCAACGACTTGTTTTTAAGGGAAAAGAAAAGTCTTTGTCCGTGGAAAGATAGGAATAGTACAGGTCTCATGTTGTAGATTTGCATACTTCATACACTTCATTCTTAATTTTTTATTAAATCGCGCACAATTGTAACACCAATCTCGTATTCTGATGCGAGATGAGTCACAAATTCTCTTTCCCCAAACTACTCAATTATTTGCACTTTTTTCGATACTTAGCACAACACGTTTTCTTTTGACATTTTGGAGTACATTTTAGTTGAGTAGCCCATACTGTGTAAGTCAAAAGCATGTAATAACACTCTCTAGGAAAAATACGTACTAATATAACGGAAAGTAGTACTTCATATGAAAAGAGAGAGAGAGAGAGAGTCGGATAATCCGTCAGTCGGTTAATATAGTGACGGATAATCGGGCTTCTCCTGTATATAGCAAGATGAGTTAAGCCAATTTGAGAATTTCCACAAGATAAATTTATAATTTCTTCGAGCCTATAATACACTAAAATTTATAACACATAATCTTCAAGAACGTAAGATTATTTGGAGAAAATTTAGCTCCTTAGAGTCAAAGCTGGATGATAGAGTAAATTTAAAACTTCAATCCAGAAAATGTTACGGTATTGACTTAGTCTTGCCTTTTGCGTGTATTCTTCAATTAACCCTCCTGTTACCAAAGGGGTAATAGTATTACCTCACTGGTGATATTTCAGTATCATTTTCATTTTTCTCCACGTTTATTTTTTTAATTCCACGTATTTGTCAGTTATATGTCTACCAACTTTTTGAAATAATAATAATAATAATAATAATAATAATAATAATAATAATAATAATAGACTAGCTCTTGTATTTAAAACTCTTACTTTAACTTTTTCACTTCTATACGCAATCTCTTAAAAATTATTCTGTTAACTTCATTGACTACTTTTCGTAATTCGTTATCGTGTCCGACTACTCAACATTTATAATTCCATCTTCGTTAGAGCTTTGACTATCTCTTCCCACCTAATCTTAACTCTAAAAAGAAATTTTCTTAATTTATGCAGATTGCTGGCGTTTAGGTGACCATTCATTTTTTATAAGCTACTATAGCGTTTATGTGTAGAAATATTTATCCACCCAATCGTTTCTCAAATCATTCGTTGCCTGACACTTTAACGCAATATGCATTGCGTCTTCCGCTAGTCCACACAAAGGACATTTATCCTTCTCTACGTTCCCTCTCTTATTCTTGAGTCTCCAGATACCTAATCTCCACCATGCCATTCCTGTTCTCTCTTCCCTTGAATTTAGTCTAACATATTCTTCCTGTTCCCAAGACTGCTTAACCTCCCTATAGTATTTTAGTGATCCTAGGTCTTTAATATTACTAAAAATATCTTGCCTCAAAATTTCGTTTGCCCTTTCTTTTACTATTCTCCCAATAGTTTTCGTGTTTATAGACCCTAGTTCTCTCCATAGCCAATTTAGACCTAATTTATTTCGCTTTCCAGTTCTTTCAGCCAATTCGATTTCAAATTAGCGGCTTCTATACAAAAGATACATGTTTTGCTGAATCATTCTTACACAGAATATTACCTAAATATTTGATTTTTCTTTCTAGAATAATTCCTAGACTCGAATCGGTTCCCATCTCTAGTAACGCTGTCAGGTTAGAATCATTCTCTCTTACTTTATCGATGTTTCTGCTGGATAACCTACTACCCCAGATCTCAATATTATACAATATTTTTGATTCTACTAGTGCATTATAGATGTTGAGAAAATTCTTCACCCCAATATTTGGTCATTTGTTTAGGCATCTTTCTACTGCTTGGAGTGCATTTTTTCCTTTATTCAGTGCCAATTCATTTTGCAACTTCCAATTTCCCGTACTGTCTATTATCACTCCTAAGTACTTGAATTTGGAAACACAATCAATTGGAATTTTATTCACGTACCATTTCTCTTTCTTACAATGCACCTTTTTTGCAGCTTAGGACTTTTGATTTCTTTTCGTTTATTTTCAGATCCCAAGTTTTACAGAAGATATTAATTTCGTTAATCGCCTTTTGAAGCCCGTTGGCCGAAAATGCTCCAATAGCGCAGTCATCTGCAAAAAGTAGTCCCGGAAAAGTTATGTTACTTGAGAAGATATAGTACTCTCATAATTCCTTCCTCACCGGTGTTTTTCGACCAAAATTTTAGGAAGAAAGGAAGGAAATTACAGGCTAATATAATAATAATGAGAAAATGCTGGGTAACTTTCGGTGCTGGACCCCGGACTCATTTCACCGGCATTATCACCTTCATATCATTCAGACGCTAAATAACCTAGATGTTGATACAGCGTCGTAAAATAACGCAATAAAATAAAATAATAATAATAATAATAATAATAATAATAATAATAATAATGATTTATTTTAGCTGGCAGAGTTAAAGCCGTAAGGCCTTCCCTTCCACTCAACCAGCAAAAAATGTATATACATATGCATGAACTTACAAAGAATTAAACAATTTGATTTAGGTGAGAGTTACATGTATACAAGAGTTATTTACGAATTAAACAACAAAATACTATGAACTATTAATTAAACACTGAAATAAACTGTATAGCAGAATTAAGCTAAAATACATAGAATGTTAATATATTTAAAATAATATTAGATAATAGAAAGAGATTATTATGAGACAATTTTGAAAATACAGCACTATCAGAATTATGTCTAAAGGATGAAGAAACAATGTAGTCAGTGATAGTTTAAATCAGTATGATTGGAGTGAAAATCAGTATGATTGGAGTGATTGATTACGTTCACTTTGAAGCCCAGTATGCTACTGTTGTATTCCTAACTATGACTGACTTGACATCGATACTCTAACGAAGACTTCTCACATGTTAGTGTTAGATAAATCGTTTCTTGTGCAGTAATTAATGAGTAAGGAGACGAAAGGTATGAAAGAATGAGGTTAGGATTCCGTTGAATTAGCTAAAGAAGGCATAAAATTGGCACCGAAGCTGCTTCTATCTTCCACCGACTTTAGTGCCAATTTTATGCTTGAGTTACAACAAGATGGTAGCAGCCGCCGCCTCGTAGTATATTTCACAGTAATTAGCATCTTAACACAGCGTCAGCTCTGCTATCGAGAACAGTCTTTGCTGGAAACGGGCAGGACTGAGCTGTACTGGTTTTGTAGCAATAAAATTCTCAGATAAAAAAAACAGTAATATACCTTTTCTTTCTCCAACCCTTTAGTCCTGGAACTGTCTGAAATTTTTCTCCCCACAACACCGGTTTTTAAAACCTTAATTAAAAAGAGCTTTTTCTATGTGCTACCTTGTGCTTCCATGCGGGGAAGGAGGCTGGGATGGAAGTCTAGAATTATGACTGCCATAACAAAATGCTTAGCTTTCCCACCATGGTAAAAAAATGAGAGGAAGAAAGACATGGCCATCTATAAACGCTGCCACAGTACAGAAGTATATAGACTAACCTGAAGAATGGTGCTGCCAGTGTTTTCCAATAGACTACGCTGTAGACGAGCACGTCAATTGCGGAAAAGATGGGAGCATAAAAAATGGAGTTCAGAGAGAGAGTGGCACATATCTCTTATTTCTCCATTGAAAGTATTCGTTATATGGGACGAGGAGAAGCTTCAGATGACCTATGAGACCGCTGTCAAGTTGATATTCACTGGTGAAAGTTGTCATACTGACAGAACAAGATTCCACGTCATTTGCCTCTGTATGTCTCTTGAAAGAGTGGAAATAATATTTTATCACTGCTACAATTTACTCTCAGCTGTACATTATTATTATTGTTATTATTATTGTTATTATTATTATTATTATTATTATTATTATTTACTTACTTATAAATGGCTTTTAAGGAACCCGCAGGTTCATTGCCGCCCTCACATAAGCCCGTCATCGGTCCCTATTCTGTGCAAGATTAATCCAGTCTCTATCATCATATCCCACCTCCCTCAAATCCATTTTCATATTATCCTCCCATTTACGTCTCGGCCTCCCCAAAGGTCTTTTTCCTTCCGGTCTCCCAACTAACACTCTATATGCATTTCTGGATTCGCCCATACGTGCTACATGCCCTGCCCATCTCAAGCGTCTGGATTTAATGTTCCTAATTATGTTACATGAAGAATACAATGCGTGTAGTTCTGCGTTGTGTAACTTTCTCCATTCTCCTGTAACTTCATCCCTCTTAGCCCCTCATATTTTCCTAAGAACCTTATTCTCAAACGCCCTTAATCTCTGTTCCTCTCTCAAGGTGAGAGTCCAAGTTTCACAGCCATACAGAACAACCGGTAATATAATTTTTATAAATTCCATTTCTCAGATTTTTTGACAGCAGACTGGATGACAAAAGCTTCTCACTCGAATAATAACAGGCATTTCACATATTTATTCTGCGTTTAATTTCCTCCCAAGTGTCATTTATATTTGTTACTGTTGCTCCAAGATTTTTTTTTCGTTGTTGGTAACTCTATAGCATCTATTAGATGCTTTATGGTTGTGCTAACAGATGGAGTTACTTGTCAACAATGTGACGCTGAAACGTGTGTTCAAGTTACTGCCCAGGGATAGTCCTTATATTTTGATGATTAGCTAATTAATATTCATACAAATTTCCAGACTCTAGACACCCAGGTAATTTTCTTCTTCAAGAAAAATTCACCGAGAGCTGAGCCCGGGAATCGAACCGGGGACCTCTATCTGTAAATCAGCATGCTGACCAACAGATCACGGAGGCAATCTGCTCCAAGATATTTGAATTTTTTCCACCTCTTCGAAGGATAAATCTCCAATTTATTATTATTATTATTATTATTATTATTATTATTGTTATTATTATTATTATTGTTATTGCTATTATTATTAATATTGGCCTATTATTATTATTATTATTATTATTATTATTATTATTATTATTATTATTATTATTATTATTATTATTATTATTATTGGGATATAGGCTACATATTAAATATGCATGTAAGAAAGCAGTCTATATTTCCCAGTCACTATAAAGATTGTATTATAATCCTAGTTAAAACAGACTCTTGTACTGGCACTCATTTTACCTCACTTCGATGACTGCGACGTTTTAGTCTGTGATCTCAGAGTTGATCCCTTTCAGAAACTACAGTGTGATCATAAAGCGTGCTTCCGCTTCATCTGTAATGTTCGATGCTATGATCATATATTACCTTCTTTCGAGAAGTTATCATGGATTAGATTACATGAGAGGAGAAATTTATACTTGCTTTCTCTTTTATATTATGCTCTGTATTCTGTATTATCCATCGGCTCAGTAGAATCGTATAAAGACATGAATAACCATTTACTGGAATAACATAACTTAAAGAATTCTACCTCTAATACCTCGATTTTAACCCTTTTTCGTGTTATAAAATAGATAAAATTAAAATATGTTAATTTCTTTAACATATGCATAAATTATGAATCTTAAGAAAAGTTTTAAAATATAATCTTAAGAGAAAGGAAAGAAATGGGATGTTCGCCTAAAATACACAGAGGCTTTTCAACAATAAGAAAGACCCTTGATGAAAGAAAGAGAAGACGTTGGAAGAACAGAAGATATTAATAAGAATTGACAACAATGTAAGTTATAATATTATGAAGTCTCTCAAATTACCAAACTTTTCAAGTTTCTCAAATTGCCAAGGTTTTTCAAGTCTCTCAAATTACCAAGCTTTTTCATGTCCTCAAATTACTAAGCTTTTTCAAGTCTCTCAAATTTCCAAGGTTTTTGAAGTCTCAATTTACCAATCTTTTTCGAGTCTCTTAAATTACCAAGCTTTTTCAAGTTTCTTAAATTACCAAGCTTTTTCAAGTCTCTCAAATTACCAAGCTTTTTCAAGTCTCTCAAATTACCAAGCTTTTTCAAGTCTTTCAAATTACCAAGGTTTTTCAAGTCTCTTAAATTACGAAGCGTTTTAAGTCTCTCACATTTCCAAGGTTTTTAAAGTCTCAATTCACCAAGCTTTTTCGAGTCCATTAAATTATCAAGCTTTTTCAAGTCTCTCAAATTACCAAGCTTTTTCAAGTCTTTCAAATTACCAAGGTTTTTCAAGTCTCTTAAATTACTAATCTTTTCAAGTCTCTTAAATTACCAAGCTTTTTAAGTCTCTCAAATTTCCAAGGTTTTTAAAGTCTCAATTCACCAAGCTTTTTCGAGTGTATTAAATTATCAAGCTTTTTCAAGTCTCTCAAATTACCAAGCTTTTTCAAGTCTTTCAAATTACCAAGGTTTTTCAAGTCTCTTAAATTACCAAGCTTTTTAAGTCTCTCAAATTATCAAGCTTTTTCAAGTCGCTCATATTACTAAGATTTTTAAGTCTCTCGAATTACCAAGGTTTTTCAAGTCTTCCAAATTACCAAGCGTTTCAAGTTTCTCAAATTACCTAGGATTTATTTTCATTCCCTGAATTATAAAAATGCATAAATGAGAATTAGAGCACTTTTGCTCTGAAGTGTCTAATTTTAGCAACACGAATGGTACAAATGTTCATTTCAACTCTAATAATAAGGGATTCACAGAGTACAGAACAGGATTATGAGATTTTAGCATATGAAAGGCGGGTTATTAATAAACCAGCGTGAACGTTCTTAATTCACAGCTAGATGCCTCCGCGCTGAGCGTCCATCAGTGTAATTTATCCTACGGAACAGAAATATAACGCGAAATTGCACGAGGAACAAAAGTTTAATTTATTCAGAATTAGGTGGAATGTAACCCGGGGTCAGGTGCGTGTACTTCTGCTCTACCACAGGGCAAGACACTCTTAATTTTATATTGATGTTAAAATATTCTTAAGCATTTATTTTAATTATTCACTCTAGCCTATCTGCAAGAAAGGAAAACAATTTGTTATTTCACATAATTGAATCGTCAATTACGGAAACCCCACATGTTCATTTTTTTTTTAATCTGAATTGCCCGGACATGTGAAGTTTCTTCAATTTAAGACTAGTAACAATCATTTTATTTCTTCAAGGAACTTTTAGGTGAAGAATAAAGAGAAGGACAATTTTATTTTTCGCATTTCAATACATCTTAACAGTTCCTTCACAAGATCACAACTGAACTCCTAATGAAAGGTTTACTTTTTATAAAGAAAATAGGTATGCTGTGTTGAAACAACCTATGAGAATGGAATTAACAATGCGAAACCCACACCAATTAAACTTCGAATGAACAGAGATCTTCTCGTAAAAGCGTACTCAAATTACTAGTATTATTGAGACTGAAAATGTATTACTTACTTATTTATTTACTTACTTAAACTTAACTTACTTAAGCCTTTTAGAGAACCTGGATGTTCATTACCGCCCTCACATAAGCCCGCCATCGGTCCCTATCCTGAGCAAGATTAATCCAGACTCTAGCATCATATCCCACCTCCCTCAAATCCGTTTTAATATTATCCTGCCTCAAATGTCTTTTTCCCTCAGGTCTTCCAACTAACACTCATTTCTGGATTCACCCATATGCACTGCACGCCCTGCCCATCTCAAACATATCGGTTTAATGTTCCTAATTCTGTCAGGTGGAGAATACAATGCGTGCATTTCTGCGGTGTGTAATTTTCTCCATTCTTCTGTAACTCCATCTCTCTTAGTCTCAAATATTTTTCTATGCACTTTATTCTCAAACACTTTTAACCTCTATTCCTCTCTGAACCATATAGGCTAGAACAACTGATAATATAAAAGTTATATAAATTCTAACTTTCAGCACTTTTGAGAGCAGACTGCATGACGAAAGCTTCTCAACCGAATAATAACAGGCATTTCCCATATTTATTTTGCGTTTAATTTCCTCCCGAGTATCATTTACATTTGTTACAGTTGCTCAAAGATATTTGAATTTTTCCACCTCTGCAAAGGATAAATTTCCAATTTTTATATTTCCCTTTCGTACAATATTCTCCTCACGAGACATAATCATATACTTTGTCTTTTCGGGATTTACTTCCAAACCTATCTCTTTACTTGCTTCCAGTAAAATTCCCGTGTTTTCCCTAATAGTTTTTGGATTTTCTCCTAACATATTCACGTCATCCGCATAGACAAGCAGCTGATGTAACCCGTTCAATTCCAAACCCTGTCTGTTATCCTGGACTTTCCTAATAGCATATTCTAGAGCAAAGTTAAAAAGTAAAAGTGATAGTGCATCTTCTTGCTTTAGCCCACAGTGAATTGGAAAAGCATCCGACAGAAACTGACCTATACGGACTCTACTGTACGTTTTACTAAGACACATTTTAATTTATCGAACTAGTTTCTTGGGAAGACCCAAATTCAATAAACATGTATATTTAAGCGAAAATCTGAAATTCGGCATTTTCTCTAATGATGAAGTAGCAGGAGACGATCTGGAAGGTGTTGATTATCCTGTGTGAGTGAGACACTGGAAAGTCGCCGATTATAAGTGTGGCAGTGACAGAAAATATATTCATACTATCTGTGGTGTTTCAAGATAATTCTTTACTAAATCAGTTAAATTAAAAAATATTTATTTGTGTAACGTTACTCCAGCGTATAGGTAATTAAGTATGGACACTTCGTGTCGGTACCTTTGATGTAGCCGGACTGATTTCAATGACCTTCAAGCCAGCTAGAGCGTGAGATTCTGCTTTCTCCCTAGAGTTGGCGCTGACATCACACCAGCTAGCAGTCGACACAGCGGAAATATAATATAACATATATAATTAATACATCTAGGTACATTATGTACTCAAGTAAAATAAATTGGATCCATAAAATAATAAATCCATTATTAACTGTAATGTCTAGACTCTAGAGTTCCTTTATAATGAGAGTTGAGACGTTGACCCCAACAACAATTAAAATATGTAATGATCTGATAGAGCTGAAAATGGAAAAACAAAACTCTTATGAGAAGTAAAACCATATCCTATATTATATTATATACAATTATTAAACGGATTCGACACTTAATTTTATAATGTATTATATTATTTTATAATATAATTTATTATATCTGAAATATAAAAAATATATTATTACAACTAGTTTGCCACTGAGAAATAAGGAAAAGCTGTTAACTTGAATTTATTTGAAGCAAAGCGTCACTGGATTATGCAATAAGGTAGGCGATGTTTTTTTAATAATAATTTATTTAATACTTTACACTTGAGCTACATTAGCATTGCAGCCCGAAAGAGCAGAAGCTAGTGCTCGGGCGCAGTTCAGATCAGTTATACAAAATATATCACAAGATTAAGAGAGTTCATTGAGCACAATAACATTAATAAATGGTAAAAATAATACAGCATGTAATAATAGGGTCTATATACAAATAGAAAATACAAAAGTACATAAATATTAGAGTATCAATTTTTAACTCAATGAGCATAAACAATTAAATAATTAATCTGATTTGTTTCTTAAATCTATGTGAGTTAAGTGTACTTAGCTCAGGGTAAGCTATAATTAATTCATTATATATTTTGGGTCCAAAACTTCTGCTGTGTTTTAATCTGGCAGTTGTATGGCATTTCGGAATATTTAGAAAGAAACTGTAATTTTGTCGGGTATGGTATTCGTGAGGATCAAATTTAAATTTATTGTGGTTTTTATGGAAGTAACTCAGCAATGTTTGTTTATAAAGTTGTTCTAGATTTGATACATCAAATTCCTGAAAAATTAATTTTGTTGGGTAATCAAAAGGTTTATATAGACAAATTTTGATAATTCTTTTGGATCCTGTGTCTCAACTCTATACTCAATTATTATCTTAGCGTATGCTCGATTACACTAACCTCTAGCGCTTGAAAGTGGAACTAAACGCCGGCGCACAGAAAAACAAAACACAGAAAAATTCGCTCAGTGTCCATTCTTTACAATCCCTATTTGCTGGCTACTCTACCAGCTGTAGCGAATAACGTAGTCTTGAAGTCTTGCTTCATGTTTGAAAAACTGCTAAAAGTAATTAAGCTCCATCTCGCTCATGAAGCTATTAAAACGTCTGTCGGTAGATCATTATTGATTGCGTCGAAATATTTCGGAACGCACGACGACCACCAAGAATTAAGCTGTACGAAAGAACCATATTAAAGAGGTTATGACCCATGCTTTTGAATAAAGTCTGCATTACAGAACCGGTTGTCGTTAAATGTTTGTTACGGAGATCTAGGGGCAATGGAAACAGATACATCACTCACGAGATCAACTACGTCCGTCAAGAATGTGTACGTTATTAAAAGTGTAAATCCTACTCTAAAAAGTGTTCAATTATTTTGCCAATTAACCGTGTTTACAATGGATAATTAAATAGTTTAGCCATCCATAATACACCATAGGATAAAGAAGCTCTCGCTACAGGTTTCTAACATTCTGTTTTTGTCATTAATATTTCTTTGTCCCTCCAACTCAATTTACTGGTAGTCTGTTGTTGCTAGTGCTAATTACGGTAACATTTCTTTATTATTACTATTTGCGGTAAGACCCTGTGGTAATGAGTACAAGGCAAGGTATGAACTCTTCAAAAATCACGATCACGATTTTTTCGTCACTGCTTGAACGTGAGAAAAGGTTTCAGTCAGAGGTTTTAAATATTACTAGTGGTTTATGCGGCAAATGCTGCAAACTTAGTTAATTGTAAGTTCAAATAAAAGTTTTTCTGATTTATTTTCCAGAAAGATTACCAGACATTTTGAAAGTTATTTGCTTCCATAATAATGAAGCTGTAATATTCAAACTTTAAAGCGACGTAATAACTCAATGAAGTGTAACCCTATAAAAAATATATTTTTAAAAAAGCTTACCTCTTATTTATGCCAATACTTTTTCTTGAACACATCCATCTTCAGTTCTTTGAATTTTCCCTACAACAAAATGATATGCTTAGCAGCGATCACAGATTTAATCGATTAAACCAAAAGAATATGAAATTAATCTTGATGTAGTTTAAAGATGCAGTTAAAATAGAAAGCTTGACTCAATTTACTAATGCCTCTTCCATATTACTGCACTACATCCTAGAAAAATTAGAGAATCACATATATATATTGATTGATTGATTGATTTAATTTCTTCCTGTAACCACTACAGGTTGCCATCGACAAAGAGTACCATGATACAATAGAGTAAATGCCTTGAGGCTTAGTGATAAATTGTTGTTAGAGTGAAAAATAAACAATTTGAATTATATTGAAACACATGATGTTAAACGAAGTAACGTCAAGGAGATGCGAATTAGTCATGGTCCGATGCCTGAAAATAGCTATTGAGCCTTTGAGTGCTGAAATTGTTAGATCTCTTAAAATACTTTTATGCAGGCCAAAAGATTTACAGAAGTCTACTAGGAACCGCCCAGCTATTTAATATATGAAAAAGACCCATACCACTTGAGTAATAACTGTAAAAATATTATCTTACGTAAGTTTTGTAGTTTTTAGTAACATACTCTAGCCGTTACTCTGTAAATGATAGATATTAAGATCTAATTTATGATATTCTCTACATCTACTTACATAACCCCAAAACGTTTCACATTCATATCATCACTATATCAGTAGCATTAATGTGTATCATTAGTGACAAATACATCATGGCATAAATTGTAATAATATTAAATTTTTAATGGTAATAATGTCATCAAACCTTCTTAAGTTTTGTAGTTTTTAATATCCAATACACTGCTGCAGTCAGAAACTTACACACCAGAGAATCAGACTTGTAAATTATTTTTAGTACGTCTTCAGATGTTATAGAAAAAATTACACAAATGAAGATCTGAGCTTTAAATATGTCAGCAATCGTACAGGCCATAGCCTTTGTGTAATAATATTTATTGTAGTGTGTGTTTTGTTTTATTCTGAAATGCAATTAGTTTTCAAAACCGAAGAAAGATGGATTTTGTAAAATAGGAAAATTATGTAGGAAAATTAACGCTTCACTGAAAGTTATTATTTTTCTGAAAATTCTTGGATGTCAAGCTTAAAAATGACGGGTCATTCATTAAAATCCGTTCAACCGTTTTCCCGTAATTTCTATTACCAGTTCAAAATATATATATATATATATATACTAGTAGCTTGTGCAGCAAACGCTGCAAACTAAGTTCGTTTGACGTTCAAATAAACATTTTTCAGATTTATTTTCAACGAAAGATACCAGACATTTTGAAAATTATTTGCTTCCATAATAATGAAACATACTACCTCTGAATGTTATTTTTATGCCAAATACTTTTTCTTGAACCTATCCACCTTCAGTTTTTGAGTTTCAACGCGAAAACGCAAGTAACAATGTCAGGATGACCAGTGGGTTTTTCATGTGGGAGTAAAGCAATAGCTATTTCAGGTCATTGTGGATTGCAGGTGATTGTTAAAAAAAGTCAGGTTTGCTATGCTTTCGAACAATAGACATAACATCTTGGTATAGCTGCTGCATGTAAAGCTTGAAATGTAGAAGGTAAAATCATTTCATCCTGTTAAGAAATCTTGCTGAAATGATCGGGAGACTACAAAATTTTCTAGGTCTCTTATTTTATCAGTAAGTAATACCTTTTGGGTTTTCTTTAGGAATTGTAATTTTTGCGCTCTCTCGAGCCAATACTGAAGAGAATGACGCATATAAATATCTACACCACACCGCCATTAAGTATATGAAAAAGACCCAACCCCACTTGATCAATAACTATAAAAATATTTGATTTTTAATAACAATATTATTATCTTACATAAGTTTTGTAGTTATATACTACATAGTCGCCATTCAGTAAATTATAGAAATGAAGATCTAATTTCATATATTCTCTACATCTACTTATATAACCCCAAACGTTTCACTTTCATATCATCAATACAGCATTAATATGTATAATTAATGGAAAATAGTCACATTATGGCATTATCTATAATAACATTTCATTTCTAATGGTAATAATGTCATCAAACCACCCCAAGTTTTGTAGATTTTAATATCCAATACACAGCTGTACCCAGAAAATTACACACCACAGAATCGGACCCGTAAATTAATTTTACAGTCTTGAAATTTTTAATAACCAATTTAATTTGAGCTCTAAATATGTCAGGATTCTGGCAGATCATGGCCTTCGTGTAATATTGTTTACTGTAGTGTGTGTTTTGTTTTATTCTGAAATGCAATTAGTTAGTGACGACAGCTGGATTTTGGAAAATAGGAAAATTATGTTGAAAAATTGACATTTCCCTGAAAACTACTATTTTTCTGAAAAACTTTGAGTTCCAATCTTCAAAATGAGGGGTCATTTATTAAAATCCGTTCAGCCGTTTTCCCGTAATTTCCATTACCAGTTCAAATTATATATATATATATATATATATATATATATATATATATATATAGAAGATATGAAATTACTTAGCTAACCTCCATCTAAAAAATGTGTTGTAGATATAGTGAGTTACAGACATCATTTGAGAGCGGAAGATTACTGTTACTGTAGTTTCCAGGAGAATAGAAAAGAAATATACAAACATATGTGTTGCTTATGTACAATTAATGTCCTAATGGAAAACACTTGATATGACCACAAATGCTTGGAAAAAGAGAAGAGCAGACCTGGAGACGCGCAGACACCATGTAGAAGCACATACTTATGTTTTGTAACCATAATAGGCAAGTCAAAAATCATTTTAAATCTATATTCATATTCTATTCATAAACCTGTTGATTTTCCATCTCAAAAATTATTTTTTGACTTTAATGTTCTTAACATAAGACAAATGTATTATATTGTATTAATAAAATTCATACATAAAAATCGAAATAATTTTGAATTGTATTCTCATAGTTATGAAACAAAAGGTATGAATTCTTTAAGATTGTTTGAACCAAAATGCAACACTGCTACAGTGAAGAATTGAGAGGTCGTGAATATGAATCATGGAAGATCCTTTCAGGACGGGGAAAAGGTGTTGAGATGTATAGCGAAGTAACAGCCGCCAACAGTTGGATTGCAAACAAGAAAGGACTTTCGACTAGTGAAAGGATATCTAGCCTGAAAATGACAGCAAATTTAGCAGCTGTTCGTTCCGTTCCCGGCAGATCTCTCGACGGTACCCGGTGCAGACATGGCTGCCCGGAGATTGAAACTTTAGCACACGTCTTAGGATCCTGTGAACAGGGATTGCTCTTGAGGAACTGTAGACATCATCTTGTAAGATCCAAAATTGCTGCCGCATTAAGAAATAAGGGCTGGATAGTAGAAGAAGAAATCTCCTGTCTAGCTGAAAATGGGTCAACGAGACGAGTAGATATTTTAGCGTACAATGCTGACACTAAACAGGGCATCATTGTGGACCCCACGATACGTTTTGAAGTAGAATGTCATCAGTCAGCCGAGGTCCACCTTGAGAAGAAGTCGATCTATGGGCCTACAGTCAACTATTCCAAGCTGAAATATGCCTTAATTCACGTTGAGGTATTCGGCTTGCTCATAGGTGCTCGAGGGACTATACCAGCTTTTTTTCGAAGAATTTCGACGGCAGTTTGCTCTGCCAACATCTCTGAGGGATGACATTGTAATAATTGTGTTAAAAAAATCCTGCCAAATCCTAATTAATCACATGGTGCCACATTAATAGCAATTGTAATTTTTCACGCCATTTTCTTTGTTTCCCTTCTTTAAAATTTAATATCTATGTTTACATATGTATAATAATTTTTTGAGGATATACTGAGTCCGTAATGGCTACCCTCAATGGGAGGCAGTTTACTATTATTTTATTATTAATCATAGTAGTAATTTGGACCCAAGAATATATAATAAATTTATGTTTCAATATCCTAATCTTGTCAATTCTAATAGTTCTAGTATTGAATTTAAAAAGTTGTGTATGGATTTTATAAAAACTGTAAATTTAAATTTATATATTCTTATTGTATAGTAGACATAAAAAAATTGCATTATATACTTCTTAATTTAAATTCAGGAATCCGCCCCTGAGCACGAGTTCTACTCTTCCAGGGCTGAGCTAAATTTTTTTCTGTATATATTGTATCTTATGTTACAGTTATTAGCGAAATAAATAAAATAAATAAATAAATACTGATGACAGGGATATGCGGACTTTTCGTCCATTCTATACACTCCCAAGAAATAAAATGTTTAACTTAATATGCTGAATGTACGGTTTACCAAAGGGATAAATGATTCTTTATTAGATTATCTATCGATTTTTGTTCAAATCGATAGATACTGCTCGCATTAGTTACCGAATAAGAGGGTGTTAAACATTTAGGATAAAAGAAAAACATTGTTGAGCTATTCTCTCTAAAAATCTGTAGGTTTATTTCACTTCCACCCTGTACATCCGTGGTTTAGCAAGAAAGAAATATCGTTTATTTCGTGTTAAGTCGGTGCTATACAGTGAACTACGATAGAGATGTAATAACATCGTTGTTTTTTTATCTCTCAATAAATTTTGAACGAAGGAATCTCATCAATGAAGCTATAAATCACCTTCATGACATTTGACATCATCTTCCTTAATTCCCTCACTGCAGCTATTCCCACATGTCTATCGCCTACAAGCTCAGTCAGCTGACGGATCACCAATGGATCGGACTACAATCCCTAACACATGAGTTATTGCTCAGAAGGAATGCAGGGCATTTTTTCTCCAACGATATAAATTAGAATATTTTCGAAATATGTTTTATATGACTTTCTCGTGTTAAATTCCATCGTACCTGATTTACATGTTTCGATCTATTATTCGGCTTCTTCAGAACTGGTCGTTGCTGATCTTGGCGCCTCTTGTTTTGTTTCCTGTGGGGGTGTGTTTGTGTAGTGTAATGTGGAGTCAAAGAGTTTGTGTGTTCTGAAATTGAGTTGTGTGTTGAGAATGTCATTAGGGTGTGTTTTTTTGTGTGTCTGTATATTTCATATTGTTCTAATGTGTTTAGTTTCTGGCTTTTTGGTTGGATGTGTAGAATTTCCATGTATGTGTTGATGTCTCTGTAGGTGTGGTTAGCATTTGTGATGTTTCCTGCATATGTGGAATTGTTTTGTAATTTTGTTATGGTTGTAAACCAGGTACGATAGAACTTAACACAAGAAAGTCATATAATACATATTCCGAAGTGATATAGTGTTAAAAGTTGTGTAATCAAGATGTAGAATATTTTGCTTATTTTCATTCCAAAATTAAACATGGTTTGATATTTTAGGGTAACTCTTCAGTCAGCAAGAACATTTTTTTTATTTTACAAAGGAAAATATTCGTTTAATAGCCGGTGCACACAAAACAGACACTTCTAAATATTTATTTCAATAGTACCAAATTCTAAGCCTTCCTTACGACTATATAACTTCTTTAATATTGTTCTACATAGATATTTAAAGCCACCGGCGTGGCTCAGTCGGTTAAGGCGTTTGCCTGCCGGTCTGAAGTTCGCTCAGGCGCGGGTTCGATCCCCGCTTGGACTGATTACCTGGTTGGGTTTTTTCCGAGGTTTTCCCCAACCGTAAGGTGAATGCCAGATAATCTATGGCGAATCCTCGGCCTCATCTCGCCAAATACCATCTCACTATCACCAATCTCATCGACGCTAAGTAACCTCATAGTTGATACAGCGTCGTTAAATAACCAACTAAAAAATAGATATTTTAGTTAATACTCAAGAAGTAATTTAATACAAGAAAATAAAAGTGATCTTAATGACTTAATAAGCCATTAAATTTCAGATCATCAATACAATATAATATTCATTCATTTTCAAGTGTTGTCGAACTTTCAGAATAGAACACTAAAATTACATTCTTAGTCAGGAAAAATGGTTACTTATTTCAAAACCTTCACAGATTATTAATATTAATTTATTTATTTATTTATTTGTTTATTTATTTATTTACTTATTTATTTATTTATTCATTTATTTATTTATTTATTTATTTATTTATTTATTTATTTATTTATTTATTTATTTATTTACTTAGTTGGCGGCCGCGTAGCTCAGTTGGTAGAGCAGCTGGCTACGGACTGGAAGGTCCGGGGTTCGATCCCACGTGGTGACAGGATTTTTTTCTCGTTGCCAAACTTTCAGAACGGCCCCGAGGTTCACTCAGCTTCCTATAAAATTGAGTACCAGGTCTTTCCCGGGGGTAAAAGGCGGTCAGAGCGTGGTGCCGACCACACCACCTCATTCCAGTGCCGAGGTCATGGAAAGCATGGGGCTCTACCTCCATGCCCCCCTAGTGCCTTCATGGCATGTTACGGGGATATCTTTACCTTTACCTTTTTTTACTTACTTAGTTACTTACTTATTTACTTATTTATTTATTTATCAATTTTTCTATTTATTTACTTATTTATTTATTTGTTTATTTATTTATTTATTTATTTATTTATTTATTTATTTATTTATTTATTTATTTATTTATTTATTTAACAGGGCAAAGCCCCAATTACAATAGACAATACAATATAATACAATATTCATTCATTTTTATTTGTACTGAAACAGTAAACGTCGGAATAGAACAATAAAATTACATTTTTATTCAGAACAAAGGGGTACTTACTGCAAATCCTTCACAGACCATCAATATCATAATATAATATTCAATCATTTCCATGTGTAGTCAAGCTGTAAACTTCAGAATAGAATTCCTGCACCTCTTCATTTTCTGGAAGGAACCTGTGGAACTTTTTCAGAACATCCATCTTGTCTTGTTGAGTGGCATACTTTCTTTATAGGCCATGGTTTTAGGGCAATGAGAAATGAATGAACATTCTGATAATACAAAAGTATGTTCCATTATTCTAACTATGTGTACTTTTCCATTTTCTTGGGCTGCCACTCTAAGAATCTAAAATATTGAGAAGCCCCACAAATTTTGTACATGTGTGGTTTCTCCAGCGTATAGATGTTATACAATATGGAAACTTCGCGTCGGTACCTTTGATGTAGCAGGATTGATTTCAATAACCTTCAAACCAGTTCGAGCGTGAGATTCTGCTTTCTCCCAGGAGTTGGCGCTGACATCACACAAGCTAGCAGTCGACACAGCGGAAATATAACACATACAATTAATACACCTAGGTACATTATATACTCAAAATAAATTGGACCGATGAAATAATAAATCCGTCATTAACTGTAATGTGTAGACTCTAGAGTTCCTTTATAATGAGAGTTGAGACTTTGACCCTCATCAACAATTAAAATATGTAATGATTTGATAAGCCTGAAAATGGAAAAACAAAACTCCTAGGAGAAGTAAAACCATATACCTATATTATATTGTATACAAATATTAAACGAATTTGATATATAATTTTATAATCTATACTAATAATAAATCTGTAGCCGAAATTTTTCTGCTAATTTTCGATTTTCCAAAAATAATTGGTCCTAACATATATAATTAACCACCCTGAAACCGAAAATCGCTTTTTTGAAATTTTTGTTTGTATGTCTGTCTGTCTGTCTGTCTGTATGTTTGTTACCTTTTCACGCGATAATGGATCAACGGATTTCGATGAAAATTGGAATATAAATTATGTTCGTTGTAACTTAGATTTTAGGCTGTATGGCATTCAAAATACATTATTTAAAAGGGGGGTTATAAGGGGGCCTGAATTAAATAAATCGAAATATCTCGCTTATTATTAATTTTTGTGAAAAATGTTACATAACAAAAGTTTCTTTAAAAATAATTTGCGATAAGTTTTATTCCTTGAAAATTTTGATAGGACTGATATTTAATGAGATAAATGAGTTTTAAAATTAAAATAACTGCCATCTAAGACCGTATAATGAAATAAAAAACAAATGACTTCGTCTATAAGGGGCCTTGGACAGCAACAACCGACAGCTATGAAAGATAGCCTACAGAGAATGTTTCTGTATTTGTATGAAGTAATATCGGAAGCTAAATTAACCGATTTGTATAATTAATTATTATTTCACCATTGGAAAGTGTGGTTTCTCTAGATGGACATAATGCTGTAATGTTATTACAGTAACTTCTGATATAATATAATATAATATAATATAATATAATATAATACTCGTATAATATAATATAATATAATATATGTAATGTAATATTATATAATATAATTTAAGTTATTTGAAGGGTTCAGAACCGTAGTGGGCCAAACGCCATTTACTGAATACTTAGAAAACAAGGGTTAAAATTAAGTTATTATCATAATTCAATGGAAACCTATAACAAGTAAAATAAAGTATAGACATTAAATCTAAATGATGTCAATGTTCATTAAACTATGGTTGCATGTAATAAAAATTAGAAACATGTTAAAGGAATTATCATTGCACCAAATGAGTGTCTCTGGACCAAAATGATCGCATTTTAATTATTTGGATGCAATTTCAATTAAGTAACATATTAAACGATTTATCCTTCTATCAAACACGAATGTTCCCTGGATCAAATGTCCTATTTTAATTCTGTAATTACTTTATATTTATTTCTAACGGGTGCAGCGGAGCGCACGGGTACGGCTAGTGTATTATATTATTTTATAATATAATTTATTATAAAGATATAAACAGTTATTGTTACAACTAGTTTGTCACTGAGAAATAAGGAAAAGCTGTTAACTTGAATTTATTTGAAGCAAAGCGTTACTGGATTATGCAATAAGGTAGGCGATGTTTGGATCCTGTGTCTCAACTCTATACTCAATTATTATCTTAGCGTGTGCTCTATTACACTAACCTCTAGCGCTTGAAAGTGGAACTAAACCGGCGCACAGAGAAACAAAACACAAGAAATTGCGTTCAGTGTCCATTCTTTGTAATCCCTATTTGCTGGTTTCTCTTCATATTGAAAATAAGTCGGACTGAATTCTGGCGTTAGGGTTTGATGGAAGATGTATTGTCTCGCTTCTGAATGATGAGTCTTTGTGTGTAGAATACAAAATGACAGCTAATTCAGTTTCGTAAAAAAGTGGACATGTGGGATTTTTCAATATTCCCTGTGATCAGAGTTACTGCTGATTCTTTTAATTCACGCCTTAGTTCTTGCGTAATTCCATGAACGGAAAATTACATTGCATATTCTGTAGTGTACATACAATTGCAACACGAGATAGTGGATAAAAATGATGCTGTGTTGAGGCTAAAACCCCTAAACACACGTCACTGAGTCAGTATTCTCCCATGTAGGTTCCACAGCCACATTCATTTCGTCCAGACCCACACATACATTCTCTTTTAGCTATGTATATGTACTTACAGACCTCGTACATTGATACGTTCAGATAGCATACTAAGATAATTCAATAAAACGCAACATATCGTCCCTTCTCCAATATTGACTCTCTGGTAATGTATAGACCAATCAATATCGTTGCGATACTGTTCGCGAAAGTGCTTGCGAGCACACAAATGCAGCAAACAAGTGACAGTAGCAGGTAAGATCAAACAGATCTCGTTAAACCCGGCTGTTACTATCGTAAACAGTAGCTGAGCGCTGTCATGTTTGTGAACGCGTCTTAATTAGAGCTATCCGTCTTCTATGGAAATGAGTTATTTGCCCAAGGGTCCGATACCACAGGTGCGTTTGTGGAAGCTTTTGTGCTTCTGTGCCGTAATTAGAATCCTCGATATGTGACTCTTTTTTCAGAATCTAAACTTAAGACTGTCAATTTACTACCTAGTCTATTTGTTTCACTTATACTAAATAACACAAAACGCTCGATAAATAAACTTCAGCTTTCTATCTCAGATTATAATCTCTGTGGTTTTAATCGGTGGAGTGAACGTAAGTTACAATTGCTATTGTTATTATTTTTATTAATATTACATACGTTCAGAGGAAACCTAAAATAGAAGATAACTTGTATTGTCTTATATAAAAGAACGAACTTACTTTTTGAGGATGATAAAATTTTACAGAAGAATTTCGAAGACAGGAATGCAACATAAGACTTTCAAAAAAATCAGTTTTTCAATCTTTTTTTTACTTTATGCACAAATTGTTCTAGATTTTTTTCAGAAAAACAATCGTCAATATCTGCAACGGTTTTAGAATAATGGTTTAAAAGGCGTGATCCTCTAACCTCTGTTAAACCTGACAATGGAGAGTTTATTGCTTATTTCCCGCAAATTTCATTTTCAAGATCCGTTTCCCTGGTAACTTAAAAAACTACCTAGCATATACTTATGATTTTTGTAGTGAGTTGAGAATGTTCTAACAACAATATTATGCAAAATCACTTCAGTCTGATGAAAAATAAAAAGACTTAAATTATTCTCAAAAAAAATAAATATTTTGTTTTTAACGGTAAGTTAAAAACATTATTTTTTAAGAAATGTAATTGAAAGATCATGATATTGCGAACATGAGATCCAACAATAAAATAAGAAAATGAAAACATTAAAAAATTAAATAATAGTTAAGTTAGCAGGGGAAAACCTGCATCCTTGCACCCTAAACAGCCTCCATTTTGAATTTTGAAAACATATACAAATAAATTGTCCACACCTGTGGAGTAACGGTCAGCGCGTCTGACCGCGAAACCAGGTGATCCGGGTTCGAAACCCGGTCGGGGAAAGTTACCTCGTTGAGGTTTTTTCCCGGGGGAAAATGCTGGGTAACTTTCGGTGCTGGACCCCGGACTCATTTCACCGGCATTATCACCTTCATCTCTTTCAGACGCTAAATAACCTAAGATGTTGATAAAGCGTCGTAAAATAACCTACTAATATAAAATAAAAATAACATTTCCTTCTGTCTGCTATAAATCTGTCGACCTGGTTGGCAAGTTGGTATAGCGCTGGCCTTCTATGCCCAAGGTTGCGAGTTCGATCCCGGGCCAGGTCGATGGCATTTAAGTGTGCTTAAATGCGACAGGCTCATGTCAGTAGATTTACTGACATGCAAAAGAACTCTTGCGGGACAAAATTCCGGCACATCCGGCGACGCTGATATAACCTCTGCAGTTGCGAGCGTCGTTAAAAAAAAACATAACAACAACAGCTATAAATCTGGTTTAGACCGCTGGGGATTTGAATCCTGGCCTCTGTAGCAGTAAGCCGATGCTCTAGTTTCACTGATTGCAGTACAAATAATGGTTTAACTCGATAGCTTTCTTAACGAGTTACTTGGGAGATCCTTTCGTGATAATTTACACAGTCGCATACCGCAACAATGGGTTGGAATGCTTCGCATATGTCCAATGCGCATGTAAAGACTGGAACTTTCTCTCGAACATGATGTCGATCGTCGATACGTCTGATGCGAGATGTAGACGTTACATTCAGCATCTAGTAGAATCGAACCTCACATCCTTATTACACTGAACTATGTATAGCCAATAGCTTTTACTGTAGCCCAAGGCGTGTTACACATTAACTGCTAATTTGCGCTCCGCCCTTCAGTAACCACAGGGTACTGCACTTGTTATAATACAGTAATTACTAGAGACACTCGAGCCGTTTAATTAAATGCACCTGTGCAGCAAATGAATTACATGTATGTTATATCGGTTCTCAAATTATAGTAATTTTGCATTATATAAAATAAACGTTTAAGTGTATCGGCTAAAAGATAAACATTTTCACTACATAGCACGTATTACATTAAGTAAGAGGTCTATACTTTATTGATTCCTGTGTTGGTAATAGAAACAAGTGGACGTTAGTAACATGATAATTATTAGAGACCGTATTTTGTCCCAGTAAGCTACAAGATTACTGTAAGTATTACTGGGGTTTTTAAGTTGACGAGCGCGTGCATCTAGCAAGAGAAGTACTTGACTGACGGCTCACGCGACTCTTGTTTCGTAAAGTGGGACTAGACAAAACATGGACCACTTTAATAACTACACTAATATTTACAATTTAAATTATTTACGCTATGTACACTAGAATCTATCACCTTTACTTTTTAACTTTGTTCTAGAGTATGCCATTAGGAAAGTTCAGGATAACAGAGAGGGTTTGGAATGGAACGGGTTACATCAGCTACTTGTCTATGCGGATGACATGATTATGTTAGGAGAAAATCCACAAACGATTAGGGAAAACACGGGAATTTTACTTGAAGCAAGTAAAGAGATAGGTTTGGAAGAAAATCCCGAAAAGACAAAGTATATGATTATGTCTCGTTAAGCAGAATATTGTACGAAATGGAAATATAAACATTGGGAATTTATCCTTTGAAGAGGTGGAAAAATTCAAATACCTGGGCGCAACAGTAACAAATACAAATGATACTCGAGAGGAAATTAAACACAGAATAAATATGGGAAATGCCTGTTATTATTCGGCTGAGAAGCTTTTATCATCCAGTCTGCTGTCAAAAAATCTGAAAGTTAGAATTTATAAAACAATTATATTACCGGTTGTTCTTTATGGTTGTGAAACTTGGACTCTCACTTTGAGAGAGGAACATAGGTTAAGGGTGTTTGTGAATAAGGTTCTAGGAAAATATGTAAGGCTAAGCGGGATGAAGTTACAGGAGAATGGAGAAAGTTACACAATGCAGAACTGCGCGCATTGTATTCTTCACCTAACATAATATTATGAATATTAAATTCAGAAGTTTGAGATGTGCAGGGCATGTAGCACGTATGTGCGAATCCAGAAATGCATATAGAGTGTTAGTTGGGAGGCCGGAGGGAAAAAGACCTTTAGGGAGGCCGAGACGTAGATGGGAAGATAATATTAAAATGGATTTGAGGGAGGTGAGATATGATGATAGAGAATGGATTAATCGAATGGCGGGCTTATGTGAGGGCTGTAATGAACCTCCGGGTTCCTTAAAAGCCAGTAAGTATTATTGTTGTTATTATTATTATTATTATTATTATTATTATTATTATTATTATTATTATTATTATTATTATTATTATTATTATATTCTAGATTTTGCTGAAATGCCGCCAACTGCCTGAGCTACAGTTGGGCAATTTCTCCCATTCTCGTTCCTGATAAATTTTCATTTCTTATATGGACTGCTGTGAGAACTCTGAAATCAGTAGCGGCCGGTAGTAAAAAGAAATTATATGGGTTTCACTTCGGGCGTGGCCTGATATCCGGGGAGACCGTCCCAGCTCCCCTCTGTGTAACAAGGGTCGTCCTGATGCTTCCACGCGGCCTGCGGAGAGATAATATAATATGCTGCACCAGAAGTGATGTATCCACTCCGCGCAACAAACTCAACAGAAGTTCTCGGGGTACAAGCTGTATAACTCTGGTTTTTATTGTCTAAAGATTTACTTTTGAAATAAATTATCTACTGATTTTATAGCTGGTTTAACATAATTTTCAAATTACGAGTAGATGCACACTTCCGTCTGGCTCCGAACAGAATGGAGTCCACGAGTGAAGAGAATACAACGTTACAACAGCAAAAGCTATGACAGTACTTTTCATTGTAGGTATAGGATACGCGAGTTCTTTGTTTAGTCAACTGTCCGAAGACAGTCACAAGTGACACCCATAAATTGAGAAATCTGCATTTGTCAGAGACTGCTGTGAGTTGGTTCGAATCCTACTTACGGGAAAGACAACAATGTGTTGTATCCGGGAATCGAAGCTCTTCCTGGCTTAACATAACATCAGGTATACCACAGGGTTCGGTACTCGGACCATTGTTGTTCACAATATATGTCAATGATATTACATCTCATGTAAAGCATTGTAACTATCACTTGTATGCTGACGACCTTCAATGCTACATCTCTTCCCGCTTAGATCGAATAAATGACGCTATAGATAAATTGAACGAAGACATTGACTCGATTGTGACATGGACAAAGAAATTCCATCTTAATATCAATCCTGGAAAGACACAAGCAATCATATTAGGACACAAACGGCAAACCGACGCTGTAAAACACCTTGACATTTCCCCCGTTAAAGTAAGTACAGTGCATATCCCTTTCAGTTCTTCGGTAAAAAATCTTGGCATTCACATGGATAATAATCTCAACTGGGACATGCAAATCACAGAAACCTGCAGAAAAGTATATTCTATTATCCATGTGCTAAAAAGGATAAATGTTCATCTTCCCTCTTGCTTAAAAAAGTCCCTTGTGCAGCCCTTGTATTTTCCTATTTTGACTATGCTGACATTTTACTGACTGACCTCTCCAGCGACAACAAAACGAAACTTCAACGTGCTCATAATTTGTGTGTACGTTTTGTAAGCAATGTTCGTAAATATGATCACATTACCCCATCCCTGGAAGCAATAGGTTGGTTTAAACTGGATAAGAAAAGAAATTTATATTCACTTCTCCTTCTCTTCGAAATCTTGAACTCTTCTATTCCTTCGTACCTGTCGTCTCGCTTCACTTACCTTTCTTCCCACCACAATCTGAACACACGCTCTCGCCATGAAACAATACTAACAATACCATCCCATCGCACCTCCTCATACTCATCTTCTTTCACAATAGCCCTGCCAAGACTCTGGAATTCGCTACCTGCTAGCATCAGGGACTGTCTAAATAAAATTGAATTCAAACGAAAATTTACTAGGCACTTGGTCAGTAATTGATTTCTTGTAAATAGTTTCTTTAATCTATCACAAAATATTTCAATATTCAGTCATTTCATCACTATACAATTTTGTTATTCTAGATTATATTTGTAATTCAGTAAATATAAAAAATTCTTTGTTTCTCTATGATAAATTATCTAGCTTTATTTATTCAGGTAATCTTTTCGTACTTTGATTTTATTGTAATTGTAATTGTAAATTTAATATTAATTGTAATTTTATTGTTCATATTGTAGTTGGAATCTCCTGGTAGAGGGGCAGAGAAGGCCTGACGGCCTTATCTCTACCAGGTTAAATAAATAAATACTAAATACTACTAAAAAAATATCTTGTGTTTTGGATGTGCTTTGTTTTAAGTGTTGAGTGTACTGTGTTTTCTATATTGTGTTTATTATTATTTGTGTTTTGGATGTGTTGGGTATGCAGATATTGTGTTTTATGTGTTGTGTGTGCTGTTGTTCATGTGTTATGCGTGATATTTGCTCCTTGCATCCGGTGTGTGATGCGTATTTTGTTTTGTGTGAGTTGTTTTATCTGCTATGTGTGTTGAGATTTATGTCTTGTGTTCACTGTTTTATGTTATGTGTGCTATGTTTTATACGTTTTCTGTTATATCTTCTGTATTGTATTTATTTTTTATTTATTTTAGTAAGTTTTACGACGCTTTATCAACACCTCAGATTATTTAGCGTCTGAATGAGATGAAGGTGATAATGCCGGTGAAATGAGTCCGGGGTCCAGCACCGAAAATTACCCAGCATTTGCTAATATTCGATTGAGGGAAGCCCCTGGAAAAAACCCTTAACCAGGTAACTTGCCCCGACCGGGAATCGAACCCAGGTCACCTGGTTTCGTGGCCAGACGCGTTAACCGTTACTCCACAGATGTGAACCTCTGTATTGTACGTTGGGTGTGCTATTTTTGTTTTCTGTGCTATGTATTTATTTTTTGTGTGGTATGAGTTGAGTGTGCATTGTATTTTGTATGTTGTGTCTGATACAGGTTCTCTGGCGCTGTGATGCAACCAGCTAGCATCGTGCACTGGCTTGAAATTATAGGTTTTTAAAATTAAATTTACACAGAAACAGTCAGCACTATTGAAATACGCCAGAAGAATAAATTATTCTTTATTAGTTTTCCTATCGACTGGATCAAAATCATGATCCAACTCGCAATAGTTACCGAATAAGAGGTTGTGAAACATTTTTGTGGGGTAGGGGGAAACATTTTTCCTGAAAAAAAACTAGTAACTTTCCACCAATATGATGATATAGTTTTTTGTTACATACAACATAAGCTATTCTCTCTGAAAATCTACAAGGCTATTTTACTTCCACCCTGTATAAATAACTTCGATCTATATATGTACATTATATACGACGAGATTAAGAACTGATAAAAATATAGACTTTATTTAAATAACATAAATTTTACTCATAGAATATTCTGGAAAAATAGTATAGGCCTACTCCGTATAATAAGTAACTTATAATGAGTAACTCGTGAGTAACAGGCATTCACCTGCTTCGGCACACACCAGTAGAAACAAGAAACATCTGACAATCGACGATTAGTCCAAGGACTCGAATGTGTGTACTCATTTCTCATCCTTAAGTGTATGCATTAATCAGCACCAAACAAATTGAAGGAAGGCTTTATTCATAAAAAATTTGTTACTCAATTCTATATTCAGCAGGATGTAACAGGCAAGATAGTAAATGTTAAACGAATATTGTGCACCAGTATGTGTGAGAGGAATGTATTACACACGCAATAGATGATTAGGGGCTTACTGAAGAATAAAAATGCATCAATTCTGCAGTGCTCAACTGTCTGTCTCTTTGGAGAATAAGATAAAGTTTAACACCTTCCGCAGTCTACCGCTGTCCAGTAACGGTTAGGATCTGACCGTGAAACTAGCGGGCCCGAGTTCAAAACTCCGGTTGAGAAAAGTTATCTGCTTGAGGTTTTTTCCAATCGAAGCAGAATTGCTGGGAAACTTTCGGCGTTGGACCTCGGACTCATTTCGCCTTCGTTAATTTCAACTTCGTCTATCATCTTCAATAGTTTTAGGTCGACCGAGGATGCAGTAGGATGTAGTACCGGCACTTGCATACAAATGTGAGGAACCTGGAGAAGTCCCGGGGGATGGAAGGGCTCTAGATGGTTCCAAACACTGAATAATGATACTTAGTCTACAGTAATGCGGTCCTACGGACTTCAAACAATCATCTATGTCAAAAAGGAGGTCAGAAGTCTGTAACTGCTGTGAAAGGTTTCGGACCCTCCTCAGTATAGAACATATTAGCCTATTACTATTATTATTATTATTATTATTATTATTATTATTATTATTATTATTATTATTATTATTACTCTCATCATCATCATCATCATTATCGTTGAAGAAGAATGTTAGGGTCCACCGTTGTGGAGTAACGGTTAGCACGTCTGACCGTGAAATTAGCGGGCCCGATTTCAAATCCTGGTTGGGACAAGTTACTTGGTTGAGGTTTTTTCCGGGGTTTTCCCTCAACCCATTAAGAGCAAATGCTGGGTAACTTTCGACGCTGGACCCTGGACTCATTTCGCTGGCATTATCACCTTCATCTCACTCAGATGCTAGATAACCATTGTTGTTGTTGTTGAGTCAACTGTCTGAAGACAGGTCTGAACCTCACAAGTGATACCACGGAGGTACCACTTATGAGGCAACTAGGCCAGGAGATAATGGGGTAGGCCAGTTTCTTTCCCCCCCCCCATTGCATACTATACATCTCCTCTTGCGCTAACATCATCATATCATCAGCAAATCTTATCCACTTTATTCTTCTTCCTTCTACAAATCACTCCTCCCATGTTCTCAAAACAGTTCTTCACCAAATCCTCCTAAGTAGATGTTGAACAGGGTAGGTGAAAAAGGGCATCCTTGACATACATCATTATAAAATTATAATACTATACTTTAATTTTAAAAGCTGGTCTCTTAAAAGGGGAAAATAAGAAAACTGTTATTTAGTGGCTGGTTGGTGACCCTTAAATGCAGGTAAAATTAATTTGTTTATTGGTTTTACATCGGTTCTAAGAAAAATTGATCTCTACAGAGATAGACTTTTAATAGGAGAGTCTTTCAGATACGTTTTACTGTAATTCAAATTTTACATCACTGACAACTTCAGAAGAGTGATGAAAACAAAGGAAATTAAATTAATTATACAATATTCAATTAATTTAATTTCCTTTGTTTTCATCACTCTTCTGAAGTTTATCTATTTATTTATTTATTTGTTTGTTTGTTTGTTTGTTTGTTTGTTTATTTATTTATTTATTTATTTATGTGTTTATTTATTTATGTATTTATTTATTTGTTTATGTATTTATTTATTTATTTATTTATTTATTTATTTATTTATTTATTTATTAAATAAATAAATAAACTTCAGAAGAGTGATGAAAACAAAGGAAATTAAATTAACTGAATCTTGTATAATCTGTATAAGGTGCGCTTTTATTTTATTGGATTGTTTAATACATGGAAATATTTCTATGAAAAAGTTGAAGTCCGTTATTTATGATCTTTGCTGACTATATTAAACATTAATAATACTTTTAATCGTGACACTGAAACAAAATTTGTGTTGATCAATGTTCACTTTTTTGTTAACCGTGCGATTAATTTGTTTGTTCTCATTTTCTAACTATTTTTCAGTCGTGAAAATACTTAATTATTTCCGTTACAAAGTTGCAGGCACTTGTATTATTCCTAATGTCCCAAAACTCTTACTTGTGGAAGAGTTGTGGGTACATTTCTTAATCTTATTCCAAAATTACCTAAAAAAATATCAGTTGTACACGTCGCATAAGGAGTAAGAACATTTATATAAAACTTCAGTGACGATGCGTGAGACATGATACCATGTGTTGTGTTGTAACAGCAAGCAACTAATTGGAAATTCCTGAATTGCTTTGATAACATATTTCATGGCATTTCTTATCCAATTAGCTTTCCTCTTAAGAATTTACGATGGGTGACAGATATATAAGCATAAAAAATGAGAATTTGTCTTTTTTTCTCTGCCCAACTATAATTATCTACGTAAAATTATTTAAAAGACTAATGCTCTTTCAGTATGTATGTATGTATGTATAATTTGGTCGTGGCTCTACAAGGGCCGCGTACAGTCCTGTCCAATGAAAGCTGGCGTCCTCCCAGATCAAATGTTGTCTCGCACTGGCCCAATTAACATATTTATGTTAAGGACGAATTTGATGGCAGCGACGAGTCCTTTCCCCACTTATTCATAGCATAATTTAAATAAACAATTTTCTAATTAATAATATATTGTAAAATTGAAATAGTGAGGGCGAAATATCTCCATACGAACCGTCAAAATTTTGTGTTCTATTAAGTCACAGTTATAATAGAGGAATTTATGTTTGAAGGAGCATTAGTTCCTGTTTATTTCTTAATCAATTTACAGCACAGATATTTTAAGACTTCAGTATTGATTCGAAAGACATAAGAAAGAAAATACTCTATAATTCCTGTCGTTCATCTTCCGTTCAGTCCACAACTGTAGAGTAACGGTCAGCGCGTCTGGCCGCGAAACCAGGTGGCCCGGATTCGAATCCCGGTTGGGGCATGTTACCTGGTTGAGGTTTTTTCCGGGGTTTTCCCACAACCCAATACGAGCAAATGCTGGGTAACTTTCGGTGATGGACCCTGGACTCATTTCACCGGCATTATCACCTTCATTTCATTCAGACGCTAAATAACCTGAGATGTTGATACAGCGTCGTAAAATAACCCAATAAAATAAAAAAATAAATCTTCCGTTCAACAATAATTATCTTACGGTCTTACTAATAAACCGTGTGTAGTTTTTATACGAGACTTATGCAGAATTGGGACAGAAAACGTTACTAATAAACCAAGCATAAGCGATAGTTGTATAAATAACCTGTAAGTATACATGGAAATTGCTTTGCAGTAGTTATATACAATAAACCTCTTGTTTAAGCGTTGTATATAGAGAAAAAAAAATGGCTGCCCCTCTAACAGCTGGCAAGCTACCTGGTTGAGGTTTTTTCCGGGGTTTTCCCTCAACCCAGTATGAGCAAATGCTGGGTAACTTTTGGTGCTGGACCCCGGACTCATTTCACCGGCATTGTCACCATCTCATTCAGACGCTAAATAGCCTAAGATGTTGATAAAGTGTCGTAAAATAACCTAGATAAATAAATAAAAAAAATCTAACAGCTGTTCGTATCGATTGTCATTTTATGATCATGGTTGCCTTGTAACCACAGAATAACAAACCAAAGAGCACAGAATAATTAAAATAATATTGTTGTAGCTGTACTCTTTGACAAAAATATAGCGTGGTAATCGATCAGCCCTAGTTCTACTATCGATATTATCGCGGCAGACTAGCGCGCACTATCGGATATAATAGAAAACTTCAGATATTCTATTACCTTTCATAATGAAGTAATGACGAAACTATGACGTAGTTGTGTAACAGTTACAAACGAGCTATTCATTGTATAAGTATAAGAGAGTTAAACGTCTGTATAAGAGTTTTTATTATTAGTACGACCATTAAAGTTAGTGAGCAAATCAAACATAATTTTCTTTAGTATCGCAAGTTGTTGTGTCTCGAAAATTACAAACTACTGTTCAGAGACATGATAAAATTACATTTGTCTCTTGATAATATATAATCATACATGCATATATTCACAATAACGCAATTTTCACTCCGGTAAATAAAACCACGCAGCAGGTAACTGTCATCTCCGGTGGTTTTCGTTATCGTGCTGGTCTTCGGATTCGAGGTACGCGGTTTCAAATCCGACCTAAGATGATTATTTTTTCAAAAGGCGACAAAATCTTTAACGTAGTTTTCTCTGGGAGTTAATGAAATCTAGGAGGCCCGTGTCCTTTATTTTACGCATGTTAAAAAAATCCTGATGCTGATAGAGGGCTCGAGGCAAAGTTCATTGGTCATTTCACTCATTTCTCGCCGATATTGAATTTCGATATTGATTAATCTCTGCAGATGAAAGCGTTGTTAAATGAAATACTACTACTACTACTACTATTACTGCTACTAATATCTATTATTACTACTACTTCGACTATAAGGTGAATATCAGGCACAGCCCGTGGAGAATTTTCGAAATCACTTCGCCAAATACTTACTATACCGCAAATACCAATTCCACTGACGCAAGATAATCTAGCATTTGATACAGTGTTGTTAAATAATCGATTGAAATATAGAAGAAAGAGAAGGAAGGATAAGAGAGAAGGTAACGAAAAAGAAGTGTTTTTTTTTCATCAAGAGAATAGGAGTCGAAGTTAAACGATAAGTGTATAAAAATTGTAGGATAAAAAAGAGAAAAAAGAAGCGAAGAATAACAAAACAGAAGGAAAGAAGAACAATAAGAAGAGAATGGAAAAGAATAAAAAGAGGAATGAGTATAATGAAAACATTTAGAAATACAGGGTGTAACAAAAAGGTATGTCAGAACTTTAGGGAAATATTTCTCACTCTGTATAATTGAAATTCTCTGAATTGCGGTATTAAATAACTCCTAACTCTGCTTCGTTTACTAGGAAGTAAGCTACTGTCTTCTCGATGCAAAGTAAAAGGTAAAAGGTAAAGACAACCCCATGATAGGCCAGGACGGCCCAGAGGGTGGGGCGAGAGGTTAAGGCTACCACTTTTACAGACAATCGACAAGTTAATAACAGTAGGGATGTCAATCCTAAGTGCCCGCCGCCTTTACCCCCAAGTAAATGCCCCTGGTAGTCATTTCTGTTAGAGGCTGAGTAGACCCCAGGGCCATAGGGCAGCTGGAAGGATTAGATCAATGGAAAAATTCATTACCCCATCGGGAATCGAACCCGCGACCTTCCGGCTTACAGCGTTACGCCTTAACCACGACGCTATCGCGCGGCCCTTGATGCAAAGTAGTCTATTTAAATTCGCTCTATAGTCCTTACTATATATTCAAATTCAAATCTTATAAATTCTTGTAACTGGGTGTTAACTCCTTGCCTATTTATGTTAATTAGTTTGTCCACCCACTTATCTGTACCAACTAAATGTATCAGCACATTGTCCTATCTTTACACTAGCTCGCTTACATTAGTTTAATTTGTTATCAATTTATTATCATTAATCACTGTAGCCAGCAAATTACAAATTCACTATAGAGGTTTACTTGGTAAAGAGCAAAACGGCTTTAGAAAGGGACGATCATGTGCTGACTGATATTTTACATTAAAACTTTTGATTGAAAAATACAAGGAATTTAAAAAAGAATTACACATAGCTTTCATAGATTTCAAAAAGGCATTTTTTACAGTTGATCGAAAAATACTCTTAGGCCCGATTGTATAAACCATTTAATCTCAGATCAGAGGTTAAATTGATCCTTGTTTCAGCTGAACTTGGAATTTTGTGTTGTATAAAGTCTAATCTGAGATTAATTTGTCTCAAACTAAAGTCAACTTTGACTGAAGAAATTTCTCCGATTAAGTTAGATGATCCAAGTTCAGTTATTTATTTTCTGTTTGAAATATACGAGTGACAGATCGTACAAATAAAATATCCATTATTATTAATATTAATAGATATGTTAGGTACATTTATATATATATATTTCTTTCAATTTCTTGCCTTAATACACAAACATTCTTATATTTTATAAGGCTCTATCGTGTTCAGCAGTATCAAATAACATAACCTATAATTATATTATGTTTATAACAACCATTAATTATTAATGGATATGATAGCTACATTCATAAATGTTCAATTAACTGTATTACTAAACGAAAATTGTCGTTTTATAAAGCTTTATTATGTTTAGCAGTATCAAACACCATAACATGATAACAACTTGGAGAACAGTCAACCTTCTTATTGTCCTCCATTATTTACATTGCAAAAAAAAAACAGTGTCTCCAACAGAGTGTAATACGGAAAGTCGCGAAAAAGTAGTTGTAAAGTCGCTAGATTTCTCATTATCAACAAAGAAATATTAAATTTTGTCACTATGGGGTGCTAAAAAGGTCACTAAATCCCTATTTAAGCAATATAAAAGTTAAAAGAAATTGTTGTTGAAAAAGAGTTAAAATCGCTAGATTGGCAACACTGAACAAACCTGTATAACATGGTCCGCGCATCACGTATTTCACCTGTTTATGCGATGTTGCCAAATCCTTTTCACGTGAACTTAGATTGCATTTGAACCAAGGTAATTTGATCGCAGAAAAGATTTGTACAATAGAAGAAGTGTCTGAACTCGGTTTACTTTTCGATGTTCGATCAAAGTTGATCTTTAGTCAGGGAGTTTTATACAATTGGGCCTTAGAAATTTTGAATGATTGGTTGATTGGCAAACTTACTCATGTCAAATTACATAAGCGACTGTGGCTTATAGCTGTTTCAGTGCTTCTTCACACAATCCTCAGAGCCTACTAGATCTGGGCGTCATCTCGAACTTCGCTGCCTGTTGTGGGGGTGCGTTTGCGTGTTGAAAAGTGTTGAAAAGTGGAGTCAAATAGCGTGTGTGTTCTGAAATTGATCTGTGTGTTGAGAATTTGATCGGGGTGTGTTTTAGTGTGTGTGTGTATATTTCATATTGGTCTAGTGTGTTGAGTTTTTGGTTTTTGGGTTGTATGTGTAGGATTTCTATGTCTGTATTTATGTTATTGTATGTATGGTTAGCATTGGTTACACATACTCCGAACACATAACTAATGCTAACCATACATACAATAACATAAATACAGACATGGAAATCCTACACATACAACCCAAAAACTAAAAACTCAACACACTAGAACAATATGAAATATACACACACTAAAACACACCCCGATCAAATTCTCAACACACAGATCAATTTCAGAACACACATACTATTTGACTCCACTTTTCAACACTTTTTAACACGCAAACGCACCCCCACAACAGGCAGCGAAGTTCGAGATGACGCCGAGATCTAGTAGGCTCTGAGGATGGTGTGAAAAAGCACCGAAACAGCTGTAAGCCACAGTCGCTTATGTAATTTAACACTAGTAAGTTTTCCAATCAACCAATCATTTATATATAAGTGTTAAAAGTAGATTCAAGATAGAAATTTTAGTTAATGATGACACTCCAAATCAAATTATATCTGCGATATATAACGTATACAAAAATAATACAATATCAATAAACGTTCAATCAAAATTCTCTACTTGGGAACCAATAAATTGTGATGTCCGACCAGGTTGCCCTCTGTCACCCCTATTATTCAATTATAACTTATATCAATTATATCAATATTACGAGTATAACTTGAATCAATTCAATCATTCGACGTTGGCGTTTCACAGTATGGAACGATGTGTTTCAACCAATCATGGTTGCTTCTCCTACAATTTGTATCACCTCCCTAGCATTGTTTTGTTTTTATCTCCTCCGTAACATTTTTCTTTGTTTACCAACATTGTACTTTCAATAATTTTACCTTTTAAAATGATTCATGTTTATTTCATCATTCTTATTTAAAACTTTTCTAACGTTTATCTTGTTTGTATTATTTAGGTTATGTTATAGCTTCTGCTGTATAAGATTATGGATAGTCACGTTTCAGAGATTGTTTAATATATATTGATAATTGATGTGGAATGCAACTGTTTTAATAAAAATTAAACTGAATCAACAAAATCTTCTTGACTAGTAATCCTTCATAGAGTTCAATGAAGATTGTATAGTTGGCACAACTGGTAACAAGAGAAAACAGCTCATCATCAGAGTCCATGTATACCCAGAGTAGCGCAGTCGGCCGCCATTGTTATTCCATTTTAACCGCTTGGAATAGGAACATTTAAATTAAAACTCAATTTAAGTCAGTGTCCGTGGCCCTTAAAATTAAAAATATCTGATTCTGATTTAAGGCTATAGAAGCTACATTCATTCCCTTACAACTGTATACGTCAAATAGCACACTCTGGAATAACAGTGACTTATTTGTAGGCATTTCCGGCTCAAAGGATTGCAGTACTCTGGATATCCACGGACTCTGCTCATCATAACACACTACTGTCATCTAGCGGAATATTTGTAATGATGAGATGGTTCAATAATACATTTTCAGAACAGTTTAGTATTATAGTAAGTCAATTATTAATATTTTAGGGTGCTATTCGTAGACATTTCGCTAGCCCGCGCTACGAGCGTGCTAAACTAGCCCCGGCTATCGACTGGTTGCTTGTACAGGATTCACAGGCTATCATATCATATCGCTAACACTGGTTTATGAATACGAAAAACGTTAGTTCGCTGATCATCCACCGGAAGCCTGCGCTAAGAATGTCTGTGAATACGGCCCTATTGTATTAGAGTACTTTGTTTCCTATAATTTTTATATACTTTCTTTTAATCGTGTAATTGTCAGATAAATTCCACTCGAGTTTTGATTTTCTCTAGATAAATCGAAACCTCTAGTAAGATTTACTTACTTACAAATGGCTTTTAAGGAACCCGAAGGTTCATTGCCGCCCTCACATAAGCCCGCCATCGGTCCCCATCCTGTGCAAGATTAATCCAGTCTCTATCTTCATATCCCACCTCCCTCAAATCCATTTTAATATTATCCTCCCATCTACGTCTCGGCCTCCCCAAAGGTCTTTTTCCCTCCGGTCTCCCAACTAACACTCTATATGCATTTCTGGATTCGCCCATACGTGCTACATGCCCTGCCCATCTCAAACGTCTGGATTTAATGCTCCTAATTATGTCAGGTGAAGAATACAATGCGTGCAGTTCTGTGTTGTGTAACTTTCGCCATTCTCCTGTAACTTCATCCCGCTTAGCCCCAAATATTTTCCTAAGCACCTTATTCTCAAACACCCTTAATCTATGTTCCACTCTCAGAGTGAGAGTCCAAGTTTCACAACCATACAGAGGAACTGGTAATATAACTGTTTTATAAATTCTAACTTTCAGATTTTTTGACAGCAGACTGGATGATAAAAGCTTCTCAACCGAATAATAACACGCATTTCCCATATTTATTATGCGTTTAATTTCTTCCCGAGTGTAATTTATATTTGTTACTGTTGCTCCAAGATATTGAATTTTTCCACCTCTTCGAAGGATAAATCTCCAATTTTTATATTTCCATTTCGTACAATATTCTGGTCACGAGACATAATCATATACTTTGTCTTTTCGGGATTTACTTCCAAACCGATCGCTTTACTTGCTTCAAGTAAAATTTCGGTGTTTTCCCTAATCGTTTGTGTATTTTCTCCTAACATATTCACGTCATCCGCATAGACAAGCAGCTGATGTAACCCGTTCACTTCCAAACCCTGCCTGTTATCCTGAACTTTCCTAGATTACTGTTAAGAAATATAAGTTAATCTCAGAAAAATCATCAAAAACTGTCAGCGCTTGTGGTATTATTTTTTATAGCTATTCATCTCAAAGACATGCTGCAATCTTGCCTTAGTTTTTAATTTCTTGCTACCGGAAGACATATGCAGACACTTCTAAGTACTGTACTTGTTGAAAAATAAAGCAACGTGAAGAACACGTGACGTCAGCACTTATCTCGCAACGAAAGATTGAATAAAGAAACTAGCATAATCCGGATGTGCCACTGCCTTCAACGAATATTTTCACAGTGACTATATAAAGGATTTTATCTGTGGTTTTTCCTATCCACCTTGTTCACTTTCTTCCATTATGGACCTTTTAATTGGTACTTTTTGTGTGATTATCTTTCTGCGAACAAACCATGTTTATTGCGTTCAGTTTGAGCGATGAAAATTTTATTTACCCTGGTTTTACATCTCATCCGTGGCTTGCTCTTTTTTTCTCGTCCTGGTCTTGGTATTTAGTCGGCACAGGTGGGCGACCGAACTACGAAGGTCAGACTTGACTGTCCTCGTAATATGCCCTTGGTGCTTAACTGGCAATTAGAAGAGGATGATAAACCACTTCACTTCTTTACTCTGCTACATTTTAGGGGAAATATTTTAATGAGCACACATTTTCTGAATGAATATTGTTCCTTTTCTTTTAAGAAAATTCCGATTGGGTGCATTTTGGTATGTTTCTCGTTTTCCAGATGGGAATTATCCGAAACAGTACCGACTCATTTCAACAAATCTCTTCTCAGAATATAGGACGGCCGAAATCACATTCCAGTAGAGGGAATTGTTCAGCCATTTCCTTCCAATTAGTCTACGGTAAAATCGAAAAATGTTGAGTAGTCTTTTCGTGTAACATTATTTTTGTGTCAGTGAGAAACGGGTTTTTATATCGTTGCTATTATAAGAGAAATAAAACCAATACGAGTTTCTTAAGCTTAAACAGATCTAGCTTATGTAGTATAGTTTTACACGCTTACTAACCATTTTAACATGAAATTGAAAAAAAAATAATAAGTATGTCTAAACATAGTCACGAAATTTCTACGTTTGCCATATTAAAAAATTCGCTTTAAACAGAGCGTGTGCGTGATGACATTAATTTCGGAGTGTTATTCTTTGAGATATTTCGAACAAAAAGTTTAATACAATTCTGCTCGTTTTTTGCTTCCTTTTCTAGATAAAATTTGCTTAATATAAAGCATTTCATAGCGTGTTTTGGGAAAGCCATTGGTTTAATTCCCAGTATCCTCAGTCATTTTAAGAGAACAGTGTATTATGATAATGGATGATTGAAAGAATTTTAGTTTTGTCCTTTAAATGTATAGAAATTTCATCCGAACAAATATAGCATTTTAAAATTCCTTTTCAGAACGAAAAGTCACCTCTCAGCGTTGGGTTCACGAATTCCAGCTGTCAGACTTGATCAATCATCGCATACTAATTTCACTCAAATATTATAATATTTATAACGCTTCCAAGTATTAATTGACTTTTGAATGGCCTTATAGATTAATATTTATTTGATTATATTTAGGGAATAACGATTAAAATCTCGCCTTGTCCTATTTAATTATTTATTTATTTATTTATTTATTTATTTATTTATTTATTTATTTATTTATTTATTTATCTATTTTTATTTATTTATCTATTTTTATTTATTTATCTATTTTTATTTATTTATCTATTTTTATTTATTTATCTATTTATTTAATTACTTATTTATTTATTTACGTATTTATTTGTTTATTTATTTATTTGTGTATTTATTTATTTACTTATTTATTTGTGTATTTATTTATTTACTTATTTATTTGTTTATTTATTTATTTCATTATTTATTTACTTATTTTATTTATATATTTACTTACTTATTTACTTATTTACTTATTTACTTTTTATATATTTACTTATTTATTTATTTGTTTATTTATTTATTTATTTATATTTTTAATTTTATTTAATTTACTTTACTTTATTTATTTATTTTATTTACTTTACTTTACTTATTTTATTTACCTGTATTTCATTTATTTTATTTACTTATTTTACTTATTTCATTCACTTATTTTACTTATTTATTTATTTATTTATTTATTTATTTTACTTATTTTATTTTATTACTTATTTTAAAAATAAAATAAAAAATAAAATAAGTAAAATAAATAAATAAACGGAAAGCATGGGGCTCTACTTCCATGCCCCCCAAGTGCCTTCATGGCATGTGAAGGGATACTTTTTTTACTTATTTTATCCTTTTACTTATTTTATTTATTACTTATTTTATTCTTTTACTTATTTCATTTTTTACTTATTTTATTTTTTACTTATTTTATTCTTTTACTTTTTAATTTTTACTTATTTTATTCTTTTACTTATTTTACTATTTACTTATTTTGTTTTTTAATTATTGTATTTTTTACTTATTTCATTTTTACTTATTTTATTTTTTTACTTATTTTATTATTTTACTTATTTTATTTTCTAATTATTGTATTTTTACTTATTTCATTTTTTACTTATTATATTATTTTACTTATTTTTTTACTTATTTTATTCCTTTACTTATTTTATTTTTTTACTCAGTTAGGTACTTAGTTATTCTGAGAGATCTGTCAACCCTAACGTAAGCCGATGCTTTTATGTTTGCTCGTGTCTGTTGTTCTATATCCGCCTTTAACCACAAAACATCTTTGTGTTAAGTCCTCTGTTCTGGCTTTCCTTGTATCCGGGAGGCCCTCAATTGTAACAGCTCCGAGGGTAGAAACGCGGGCAGGTCTCTCTCGCATTCCGCGAGACTTCTTCGGTGGTTAATTGGGAAGACATCGGCCGGGCCTAAATCAAGTGTCGCACAGGCCGACCGGCTCACCTTGGCTCGACCCACGCCACGCCACGCCGCGGCGCTGCGGTCTATTAATTTACGGCTTCTAATCATTTCGGTAACACCGCGGGAGATGGCGACAACCCTCTTACTCATCAGGTGAATATAAAACGGGGAGGCGGTATATCAACACAAACAGTTCCACGTTCCGCACTTCCAGAAATATCAGAAATGTGATATACTGAGGTGAATGCTCGCCACATGCAGAGGTCTTGATTGTTTAATACGTCATTATTTATTGGATACGTTATCTGTTACTGTGGGAACTTACTGCTCAGAGATTCGCTCTTTAATTGCATTCCACATCAGTAAATTACGTTGTACAATAATTGCATTACTTGTAAAAACGAGACACCGTATGATGGATAGTTATTATTACTTCTTTGATTTTTATTTTATGTTGTTTTTATGTTATACAGTGATGTTGTCAATTTCAGAGATCATTAAGTCTCATATTAAAATACTGTATAATATATTTGAGCATACTTTTTAAGAGGACGCTTATGTGATTTTTAAAACTTCTAATTCGGACTTAACTTAAATACAGATAAATCACAGGCTATCTTATTTTCGAATAAAAGATTAATCCCCGATATTAATAAGCTGAATCTTCCTCCTGTGACTCTGAATAAAGCGATCATTCCATTCAGTTCAACTGTAAAAAGCTGGGAGTTCATTTTGAATCTAACCTTACCTGGGACATGCATATCAAACACACGTGCAAGAACGTATTTTCCACTCTTCACTCATTAAAAAGATTGTACCACTATCCAGCTAAATTAAAGCAGGCGCTTGTACAGACTCTTATTATGCCTCATTTCGATTATTGTGACGCCTTATTCAGTGATCTCAGGGTGGATTTATCCCAGAAACTGCAACGTGTTCATAATCCGTGTGTTCGTTTGATTTGTAATGTCCGCTACTACGATCACATTTCGCCCTCTTTCGATAAATTATTGTGGCTCAGGTTAAATGAGAGGAGAAAGTTACATTCCCTTTCTCTCTTATACCGAATTTTGCACACCTCTACGTCCTCCTACTTATCTGTCCGATTCCACAGTCTTTCTCGGTATCATAACTTAAATACTCGATCACAATATGGTAACACGCTAGAAATACCACACCACACATCATTTCTTTATTTTTCATCTTTCACTGTTGCTACTTCTCGTCACTGGAATTCTCTACCGCCTGAAGTCAAGGGCTCCCGAACTTTAATTTCCTTTAAATGTAAATTAGAAAAATATCTTATGATGAGTTGCCAGACCTAACGCGTTGCAAATATTTAATGCAATGTGTTCCACTGTATTTATTTATTTTTTTGTTTCTTATCTTTATTATCTAAATCGTGTTTATTTATCACTTAACGCCAATATGTATCCCACTGTGTTGTTTTTTTATTATTAATCTATTTTTGTGTACATTTTATTCAATTGCCGGTTTCTGGTTTAATTATGTAAATCCTACTTAATTATAATCTAATAATAATAATATGTATACTAATGTGTTTATTTTTATTTTTACTCATTGATTAAAGTTCACGTTAACACTTTGTTAAAAACATAAAATTTACTCTGTCACACGTTAAAAGTGTTAAAATTGTTTAAAAAGGTATTTACCTTCGACAGACGGCCCGTTTCGACGCTATTTGTCGTCGTCTTCAGTTTTCTTCAGAAAACCTACATCAACAACTCAACAAAATACACCCCAAATTAAAATATACAGTAGAAATGGAACATAAGCAAGCTATAAACTTCTTAGACATCACCATAACCAAAACAAATAACAGACACGAATTCAAAATATATAGGAAACCCACTACAACCACAACACATATACACAATTCATCAAATCATCCCATACAACATAAGCATGCAGCTTTCCGTACAATGACACACAGATTAATTAATATACCAATGAACAATGACAACTACACTGAAGAATTAAACACAATAAAATATATAGCACAAGACAATGGATACAACCCTAACATAATAGATACACTAATAAAAAAGGCAAAACAAAAACAGACCAAACCAACACAAACAGCACGCGAGAATAAATGCATAACATTAACATATCACAATACCAATACTCACAAAATTGCAACTTCATTCAGAAAACTAAAGTACAAAATTGCATACAAAACAAATAATACAACACAGAAATACTTAAATAACCACACTAAACATTCAAATATATATAATTCAACTGGAGTTTATAAATTAAAATGCAATAGTTGCCCACATTTTTACATAGGACAGACAGGAAGATCCTTTCATACAAGATACAACGAACATATTAAAGCTATAACCAAACCTTACATTACATCAAATTATGCAGATCACATTATCGACAATAATCATGACTACAATAATATAGAAACAGATATGGAAATTTTACACATCACACCAAAAAGTTTACAGTTAAATATCCTAGAACAATACGAAATATATAAGAACACAATAGCACACCCACATTACATATTTAATACGCAACTACAGTTCAATACGCACACATTGTTTGACATCATAATACGTCATAACATACAGACAGCCAACCCCCACCATAGGAACAACACACCCCCACCCCTACCATCGACAACTGCACATCGCAGAGCCAAAATCAGCAGTGGTTCAAGAGACACTGAAGACGACGACAAATAGCGTCGAAACGGGCCGTCTGTCGAAGGTAAATACCTTTTTAAACAATTTTAACACTTTTAACGTGTGACAGAGTAAATTTTATGTTTTTATTTTTACTGTGTACATTTTTTTATTCAATTATCGGCTTCTGTTGTTATGTGATTCGTATTTGATTCTAACAACATTAATATGTATTTCACTATGTTTATTTTTATTTAATGAGGTAAATTTTATGTAACTACCTCTTTTGATCTCATTGTGTACCTAAATTGTATCAGTATATAATTACTTAATTCCGAATTCCGATCCAGTTTTATGTTCAAGTAAGTTTTAATCCTGGTTGAGTGTAAGAGAAGGCCTTAAGGCCTTAACTCTGCCAGGTTAAATAAAGCCATTATTATTATTATTATTATTATTATTATTATTATTATTATTATTATTATTATTATTATTGTGCTGAACTATAATTGGCCTCTGGCTGTTGTTCAGCACACAAACATTAATAATAAATAATAAATAAATAATAAATAAAAAATTATTACAATCTCGACCTAAAATTTATTAATTTTAAACAACATTAAACATAGCTACAACACTACAGAGTGATTTATATAGAACTGACACATTTCTTTCATTAATTGTTTCAAAACGAATTGTGCCAGCGACAACTTATTATACCTAAAATGTAGAGGAATTTTGGGAGATTATTTATCTCTATAGCAAATGTTGTCCGGAGATCTCGGTGGCCACAGGTTCCTGGAAATTATTCGGTCGTCACATAACCGGATAAATGGAACCATGCTTCATCTGTGAATCATGTGATGGACAATATGGCAGGATTTTGCACAATGAACGTCTGAAACCAACGACAATAATTCAATCTTTTATCCTTATCTGGTTCCTGTAGCTGATGAACAACCGTAACCCTATATGGCTTTAGGCTCTCTGACACATTGAGTAGGTGTACCCTGTCTACTGCGACAAACGTCTTAATGTTTTTTTGGGTGACTGCTCCAGTCGTTCTCTTACATCAACAACAACCGTGGGAAGCCTACATGAACGATGCTTGCCCTTTTCACTCACCAGAGATCCAGTTGTTTCCAATTTGTTTACCAGCCCCAGTATTGTGTTTCTTTTGGGAGGATTGCGAACACCAAATTCTCTCTGGTATGCCCTTTGAGTAGCTGTAATTGAATTCGTAATCCAGTATTGCTTCACAAGGAAGAGTCGTTGATTTAATGTGTACTGCATTTTCACGTTGACACAAAATGTCGAAAACAGCTGCCAACAATAGGAATAAAACATAAACATCTGCGCATCTAGTGACTTATTGTCGTTGGTTTCAGACGTTAATTGTGCAAAATCCTACCATATTGTCCATCACATGGTTCACAGATGAAGCATGGTTCCATTTATCCGGTTATGTGACGACCGAATAATTTCCAGGAACCTGTGGCCACCGAGATCTCCGGATTTGACAACGCCGGACAACATTTGCTATAGAGGTAAATAATCTCCCAAAATTCCTCTACATTTTAGGTATAATAAGTTGTCGCTAGCAAAATTCGTTTTGAAACAATTAATGAAAGAAATGTGTCAGTTCTATACAAATCACTCGGTATTATCTGTACAAAATTTGGCGCCATTATGACTAATAGTTTTGATATATTTTTTTTTACGAAAGTGCTGAATGATAGGTTTCCTGGCAACAGAACTGACATTGGAAGTACGATTTCCTGCATTTAGTGCGGAAAAAAAGACAAAAAAAAAAACAAGATTTTTTCCGTACGCACTACGCTTTGCATTTTTATATGAAGGACTGAGAATTACAATAGATTACATCTAGACTACCAACTGCGTCTGGTGATGAGCCCATAAACATTTCGTCTTCTTTCCCGTCTTAAAAATCCATAATTCAGAACGACTTACTGAAACGTTAAGCATATAAAATGTCGTCCGAACCAAATAGCTGTTTATATCAACAATGGATTCCTACTAGTGCCTTGGCAACTAACCTGATGACGTACTTGAAAACGCGTTTTAATGTTGTTTTATATTTTCAATTATAATTAATTAATTATATTTAATTATAAGATTTTCCTAGAAAAAATAGCGGGAAAAGTCATTGCAGAACTCGTATCATTGGAGCATTTGCGATTTTAATTATATTTTATATTGACGTCACTAAAAGACTCCTTGTGACAAAGTTTTCAAAATGTTTATTTAATATTTGTTCAAAAGTTTGAAAATAGTTATGGGAATAACAAATTCATTAGCTTTTTGAGGTCAGTCTAAATAGAATCTCACAATATATATTTTTTTAATTTCATGAATTCACTATTAGAGCGTATTTTAATCTAAGTGCTCTGTTAATATGCCATGAAGAAACTTAATGTTAATATTTCATACAAATGCTAATTAAATTCTATTTTATCAACATTTAATTGACCTCTTTGAGAAGTTTCAGATCAATCTGACAAGGAGTTTCTTTTTATTCAAGAAACTGATTCAAATTTTAAAGTAGAGAAAACAGCATTAAAAAAAAAAAGTTTCTCTCAACTCACTCACGCAACGTATGTTTGGTCACATTTGATTATATGGAATGATACCTTAGAACGGTGAAGATTTTGGATTAGAACGGGGTTCTTCTGTATAGCCACAAGGAGCATTTTGTAATTTTTTGCAATTTTATTCTTTCTCTATTCCAATATAAAAAAGTCACGTGACACAGTTTGAAGGGCTCTCAAATAGAATGTGAAACCATATTATGAAACTATAAGAATCAAGTAGAATTACGAACATGAAAACAAAAAAATGTGTTTTACTTTTTTTTCAATTTTTCACCATTATTTCACCACAGTGTCCCCTCAAGCTTTAAATGTTATTGAGAGACCCTGAGATGCTGATTTGGCTGTAACAAAGCAATGGTGAAGGAAGAAAACTCAAAGAAAAACCAGCGCACTCGGTAAAAATCGATCTCATCTCATGCTTAAAGTTGTAAGTGGTATAGCTCAGGGATCTGTGTTGGGCCCTTTGCTGTTTTTAATTATGAATATGATTAAAGACGTATAAAATTTCATGCCAGTCTGTACTACTTGCTGAGGACATCGTTCTATATTATACTGAAAATAAGTGGAATAACTGTTAACTTCTTTCGCCTTGAAACGAGTGGGCCCGGGTTTAAATCCTAGTTAGGACAAGTTATCTGGTTGAGGTTTTTCAAGGGTTTCCCCTCAACCCATTAAAAGCAAATGCTGGGTAACTTTCGGCGCTGGACTCATTTCGCTGGCATTATCTCCTTCATCTCATTCAGACCAATAACCAATAAAAAAAATATTCTGAAATTTATGTCAATGACTTACGAGTTGTTATGGCTAACTCGTTTGGTGAAGTAAATAAGTTGTTCCGAGGTAATGACTTTATAATAATTTTATTTTAATGGCCGCCTATGCTTATCTGACACAATTGTGCTAAGATACACAAATGCTTTTTACATATTTATTGATTAACGTTTGCAGCTCTAGTGAGCCATCTTCAGATCAATTTGTACAATAATCTTACTGAATACATTTATAAATTAGGCTAACAAACATGTGTGCATACAAGAAATTAGAGGCATAGAGCCGATAGGCCTACTATGTTAGAATAATATAAATATATAAATTTAGCTTCCCTTATGAAAAGGTTGCCAGATTTGACAAAGCGTATTACATATAATTTGGAAACACACCAAAAAGGTAAAATGATATACATTTGAAACGGTTAGGGAATCGAATATACAAAATGTCAGATAAGTAGCGTTTGTGCTCATTTACAGTTAAGAAAGGGGGAAAAATATCATCAGATAGATTAGAATGATTTGAATGCCGTATACCGCGAGAAAAATAATAGTACGGATTGATTGGCATAGATATCTAAACCAATCAACAGCCATCGGTTAAGATAACTTGAAATTTCCGTTATCACTCCCATACAAATGATTTCTCAATATCTGAACCGATCCTTTGAGGGCACTAATGGCTATTTCCTTCACAATGCTGTGTGTTAGGCCCAGGTTTTTACATTTGTTGGCAAAGAAGGAGGGTATGGTACACATGAGTGTTTTTGCAGAAGTTTCAAACCATGTACGCGAATTTAAAATTCCAAGAAGATGTTAAGTAATTAGGACAATAAAATGGAGGCAATTATGATTTCAAAAGTTTCAGACTGAATTCTATTTTAACTGTTTCCTGTGACAACATATCTGCGAAAAAAATTAATCTCAGGCTTGTATGTGCATTAATTCTAATCTCGACCAATAATTCTTACACTGAACTTTTGCATAGTATGTTAAGATTAGCTTTTAGTTTGCGACAATATTATTTTGTACTGTAGATAAAATAGCTTTAATATATTTTAAGGAGCAGAAGGATAAAAATCTCGATCTCTCAACTGAGGGATGTGTATTTCTAACCATCTGGTCCGACAACCATCCAATTAACTTCTCTGAAACATTCTTGAAGGAAAACATGGCATTTCTATTAAGAAAAATTGTACGTGCCTAATCATTGAACTACTGGACATTCTTTTTGTTCTGTATGGGTTGTAGCCTTGTCTTTAGTTGAGCAGTCTCTGGATTTATGTTAGTTTAATAAGTCCATGCATAATGGTGATAAGTATGAGTGCAGCAGACAGGCTAGTCCAAAACGCGGAGAGGTTCATTTCATCTGTAATTAACAAGTTATTTGGCTGAGTTCGTGAGTCCTGTGAATTGTATTATAATCACTCTGAGAGGTGATTTTTACGTGTCCACAAAAAAGTGATTTACTCATCTGAAATACTGAATCACAATACTAGCAATGGGAGCTGTATCATTCAGAAACTGGTTTCAATATTACAGATTAAGAAGCTATCTATGCTAAAGGATTTTGTTGCCCACGAAAATCCACCGTCCTCGGAACTGCTTTGAACACGCCTACTTCGAAATAAACCGAGCATTTGGGTCATGTTTATCTATCTATCTATCTATCTATCTATCTATCTATCTATCTATCTATCTATCTATCTATCTATCTATCTATCTATCTATCTATCTATCTATCTATCTATCTATCTATCTATCTATCTATCTATCTATCTATCTATCTATCTATCTATCTATCTATCTATCTATCTATCTATCTATCTATCTATCTATCTATCTATCTATCTATCTATCTATCTATCTATCTATCTATCTATCTATCTATCTATCTATCTATCTATCTATCTATCTATCTATCTATCTATCTATCTATCTATCTATCTATCTATCTATCTATCTATCTATCTATCTATCTATCTATCTATCTATCTATCTATCTATCTATCTATCTATCTATCTATCTATCTATCTATCTATCTATCTATCTATCTATCTATCTATCTATCTATCTATCTATCTATCTATCTATCTATCTATCTATCTATCTATCTATCTATCTATCTATCTATCTATCTATCTATCTATCTATCTATCTATCTATCTATCTATCTATCTATCTATCTATCTATCTATCTATCTATCTATCTATCTATCTATCTATCTATCTATCTATCCATCTATCCATCCATCCATCCATCCATCCATCCATCCATCCATCCATCCATCCATCCATCCATCCATCCATCCATCCATCCATCCATTTATTCATTTATTTATTTAAATATACAGAATACAGAATATAATTACAACTATAGAAATGGAAATAAAATAATACAATCAATATAAAAAAGGAGATACAATAGTATTAACAAAATTTGAGGATCGAATGAGCAGCGCTCGTGTTCGGTCGCAGTTCAGATATATTATTAATAGGCATATAAGAGAATATACAAAGTAAAATAAAATAGGAACTAAAATTAAAATTACAGCTACAGTGAAATTATATAATATAATAGGCCTATATTAATATAAGAGGAATATGGAAAATGAAATAAAATAAAATAGGCAATAAAAATTAAAATAACAGCGGCAATGAATTTATATAACATAATATTAACATAGAGAAGAATAATATCGTACGTGAATAAAGCAGACAATTTATTATATATATATATATATATATATATATATATATATATATATATATATATATATTCCAAAATTATAGAATACAAATATAATATAGACTGATTAATTCATACACATAGGCTATAAATTTATTTAATCAATTTATTTAATGTAGACTCTAGATAAATAAGAATGTATGATTGAAAACGGCTCTTTTTCATGTATGAAATTTTGAGACAAAATGAATGAATGTCTTATTAAGTTTTGGAACAAAATCCATATTTTAAATCTTAAAAAAATAATAAATAATCAGATTTGACACAAATACTTAATGTAGGCTTAATATAATTCAGATATACCATCTGAATTGATTGAAATAAATATACCTTTTTTTGCACTTATCAAGTTTTGGAACTACCACTTCAGTCATAATAAATAATTATTTTCTCAATTAAAAAAACTCTTAAGCAGTTATGTATTAATAAAGTCCAAGACGTGAAACAGATTGCTACAATTATTATTATTATTATTATTATTATTATTATTATTATTATTATTATTATTATCTTGATTATTTATTTTTTTGTAAAGTCATTAAGGGTGATATTGATTGTGAATCCTTCATAAGCAATATCAGTCTTCGTATTCCTGCTAAAGGTTTAAGATTTCATAAAATGTTTTATAATAGGAATTCTAAATCTCTGTCTCCGGTCTGCAGATGTATTAAATATGCTAATTTGCATGGATTGAACTTGGATCCATTTAATGTGTAGTAATACTTTTCGAGTTTTATGTCAGTCTTATTATTTATGCCATTGTTAGATATGTATCATACTATTCTAGTCATTTGCATAACTTTACAATACTACTTATATGATTCCTGTCTTCATTTATATGATTTCATTAATTCATTTGTAATACATTTTATTTAATTGCCATTATTTTAATTATCTCACTGAACTAATTTTAATAATATTATTTGTGCTATTTATTTTGTTGCATTTTGGTCAATCGAGTAATGTAGACTATGATTGTATTTTCATCTCATTGCCATTTTCTATCATTCATTCTCATCATCATTTGTTGTTTTGTTTTGTTTGTATCTTGTGCTAAACTGTAATTGGCCTTGTGCTGTTGTTTCGCACATTAATATTCTAAATAAATTATTATTATTATTATTATTATTATTATTATTATTATTATCATTATTATTATTATTCATGTAGTGTTCTGCCCAAGGGCAGGTCTTTCACTGCAAAACCAGCTTTCTCTATTCTTTCCTATTTTCTGCCTTCCTCTTTGTCTCCGCATATGATCCACACATCTTAATGTCGTCTATCATCTGATATCTTCTTCTGCCCCGAACTCTTCTCCCGTCCATCATTCCTTCCAGTGCATTTTCAGTAGGCAGTTTCTTCTCAACCAGTGGCTCAACCAATTCCTTCTTCTCTTCATGATCAGTTTCAGCAGTTTATTTCCAACACAGCTTCATTTCTTATTCTGTCTGTCCACTTCACACGTTCCATTCTTCTCCATATCCACATTTCAAATGCTTCTATTCGCTTCGTCGTAATGTCCATGTTTCTGCCCCTTACAATGCCACACTCCATACAAAGCACTTCACTAGTCTCTTCCTTAGTTCTTTTCATTATTATTATTATCATTATTATTATTATTATTATTATATGATGATAGAGAATGGATTAATCTTGCTCAGGATAGGGACCAATGGCAGGCTTATGTGAGGGCGGCAATGAACCTCCGGGTTCCTTAAAAGCCAGTAAGTAAGTAAGCAAGTATTATTATTATTATTATTATTATTATTATTATTATTATTATTATTATTATTATTATTATTATTATTACAGAATATATTACCCATATGCTATATTCGTTCATTATTCTAAATCTTGTTAGGGCGCCGGGAGATTATTATTCAACTCACAATAACACATAATGTGACCATTTCGCGTTTGATGAATACATTCAGAAAAGAAAACACAGTACTATGCTGAGAGCTTTGATTTGTTACATTTGTTTACAAAGCAATGAATATCAATCAAATGAAAATTAGTAATGCGACGTTAAGCTAATTCAGTTGGAAATGAAAAGGTTTATTTTATTTCCATTTTAAACTTTATAAAACAAAATTGAAGCAATTTTATAAGTGCTCTGAGTTTTGAATAACCCTGTAGGTTATAATCTATGATTTTATATATTAAATACTTCGAATCTATAGAAAACTAGTAAGCTGCTACATTTCAAAAAAATAAATAAATAAATTCTCCCTTTTGAAAAGTTATTCTATTCTTGATCATTTTTTTTATTATTGTGAAGACTCAGAATACAATGTTGATTAGATATGTTAGTAGTTGCAGAATAGATGTCAAAGGAAATCCTTCCATATCTTCAAGCCAACCCTTAGAGCAACTTTTGGCCATAAGTCCTTCATGCCGAAAACAGTCCATTTTGTGATAAGGTCGGCGGGATCGTCATCTCTAGAGCAGAGGGGATGACCAATTACGGCATACCTATGGATGTGTCCCGACATTCCACAAGTGCAGTTGTCACAGTTGTCAGGAGGAATGGTCGTTTTTCCAGACACCCTCGGGGGATATTCTTTGCCGAGTATACGACGCTGTTTTATCTCTTCAATCATGGCGTCTGTTTGCAATCAAATCGTTGTTTCTTTATTCTCAAACTTTTTGAAAGTAAGAATATAATAATCCTAAAAGTAGTTATACATACTGAACTGAGTTTGTAATATATTTTTGACTTGAATATGTTTATAAGTTCGGCCCAGTATTACGATGGGTTGAGGAAAAACCCCGGAAAAAACCTCAACCAGGTAACTTGCCTCGACCGGGATCCGAACCCGGGCCACCTGGTTTCGCGGCCAGACGCGCTGACCGTTACTCCACAGGTGTGGACAAAAGTAGTGTGTTATGATAAGTTATTGAAAGAATTTTAATTTTATCTTTTAAATGTGCAGAGATTTGATCTGAACAAATATATTTTTTCGTTCTGCAAAGGAATTTCACAATATTACATTTGTTCGAACCAAATTTCTGCACATTTAAAGGACACAATTAAAAATTCTTTCAATAATTTATTGTCATAATACACTGCTCTCTTAAATTAACTGAGCATATTGGAAATTAAATCAATGGCTATCCGAAAGCACACTAAGATATGTCTCATGTAAAACATTTTTTATCTCGATAATGAAGCAAAAACGAGCAAAACTGTATTAAACTTTTTTCTTTCAAATATCTCAAAGAATAACCCACTGAAATTAATGACAACCATACAACCTGTCATTACTAGCGCTAAGATTTTGATGACCTATAAATCATGAAGAAATGTCATAAAAACAACGCATTTATCACCTAAAAATCTTAAAAAAAATACCCTTAAAAATTGTCCTTACATAATTGGTTAGTAGGAAAAGGGGTTTTGTACTACTTAATATTTAGACTAGTAATTAAATTAAATTATAGTACCAACATTTAAGTTTATTTAATTTTACATAATTTTTTCTAAGTAGTACACTTTAATTAATTATTTTACCTGATGTAGTTTCCATGTAGTCCACCACAAGGCCACTCTTATACGGAATTAGCAGGTATAGAGGAGTCTATATTGAAAGGGTGTTTGGAGTGTACTACGTTAAACTGGCAATATTTGTGTAGAAAAACGATTAAAATATTATACAAAATAATGGGTTATTAGCCAACAGCATAGCTTGGTCGGTTAAGGCGCTTCCTTGCCGATCCGGAGATGCGCTCGGTCACGGGTTCGATTCCCGCTTGGGCTGATTGTCTGGTTGTGTTTTTTCCGAGGTTTTTCCCAACCGTAAGACAAATGTCAGGTAATTTATGGCCTCATCTCACCAAATATCATATCGCTATCACCAATTCCATCGACGCTAAATAACCTCGTGGTTGATACAGAGTCGTGAAATAACCAAGTAAAAAAATAATGGGTATTAATAGACAAAATATGTAGACGAAATATCAAAGGAAATAAACTTTATTTTATATTAATAACTAGCCGTACCCCTGCGCTCCGCTGCACCTGTTAGAAATAAATATAAAGTAATTACATAATTAAAATAGGACGTTTGATCCAGGGAACATTCGTGTTTGATAGAAGGATAAATCGTTTAATATGTTACTTAATTTAAATTGTATTTAAATAATTAAAATGTGTTCATTCTGGTCCAGATAGCACTCAGAAGTTACTGTAATAACATTATAGCATTATGTCCATCTAGAGAAACTACACTTTCCAATGATGAAATAATAATTAATTATACAAATCGGTTAATTTAGCTTTCGATATTACTTCATAAAAACACAGAAACATTCGCTGTAGGCTATGTTTCATAGCTTTCGATTGTTGTTGTCCAAGACCCCTTATAGACGTAGTCATTTGTTTTCATTTCATTACACCACATAGCAGTAATTTTAATTTCAAAACTCATTTATCTCATTAAATATTAGTCCTATCAAAATTTTGCAAAGAATAACACTTATCGGAAATCATTTTCAAAGACACTTTTGTTATGTAACATATTGCACAAAAATAAATAATAAGGGAGATATTTTGATTTATTTAATTCAGGCCCCCTTATAACCCCCCTTTTAAATAACGTATTTTGAATGTAATATAGCCTAAAATCTAAGTTACAGAGACCTTAATTTATATTATAATTTTCATATAAATCGGTTCAGCCATTATCGCGTGAAAAGGTAACAAACATACAGACAGACAGACAGACAGACATTCAAACAAAAATTTCAAAAAGCGATTTTCGGTTTCAGGGTGGTTAATTATATATGTTAGGACCAATTATTTTTGGAAAATCGAAAATTACCAGAAAAATTTCGGCTACACGTTTTGGGTGCCTGTCCTTTCAGCGAGACACTGCGGAACTCTAGATATCACAGAATCAGGTCCATGATTGCCGAAGCCTTGAGGAAGAAAGGTCTCACTGTGCACGAAGAAGTCCATGGCATCTCTCAAGAGGGATCCTGTCGGCGGGTTGACATGCTTGCCATTCCACCAGGCTCTACATCCGCCTACATTATCGACCCGACAGTCAGGTTCGAGGCACAGGAACAACAGTCCGCTGACGTCCACGCAGAAAAATGCAGAATTTATGAGCCCACAGTTCCATTCTATTTGGAGAAATATCACCTCACCTCCGTTGAAGTACGATGAAAGAGTAATGAAACGGAGAAAAATTCTCTCCGGCGCCGGGATTTGAACCCGGGTTTTCAGCTCTACGTGCTGATGCTTTATCCACTAAGCCACACCGGATACAACTCCGACGCCGGTTAGAATCGTCTCAGATTAAGCTCCAACTCTTGGGTTCCCTCTAGTGGCCGTCCTCTGCACTACGTCATAGATGTCCATGAACGTAGGACCGAAGTCCACACATGTGCTGAGGTGCACTCGATATGAGTGACTAGTTGGCCGGGATCCGACGGAATAAGCGCGGTCTTAAATCACGAAGTGATTTACGCATATCATATATATTATTTTAATGTACCGAAGTACATATGATATTTCCATGCAGATATTCTGCGTCATCATACGATGAAAGAGTAATGGAACGGAGAAAAATTCTCTCCGGCGCCGGGATTTGAACCCGGGTTTTCAGCTCTACGTGCTGATGCTTTATCCACTAAGCCACACCGGATACAACTCCGACGCCGGTTAGAATCGTCTCAGATTAAGCTCCAACTCTTGGGTTCCCTCTAGTGGCCGCCCTATGCACTACGTCATAGATGTCTATGAACGCAGGACCGAAGTCCACACTTTCATCGTATGATGACGCAGAATATCTGCATGGAAATATCATATGCACTTCGGTACATTAAAATAATATATATGATTTGCGTAAATCACTTCGTGATTTAAGACGGCGCTTATTCCGTCGGATCCCGGCCAACTAGTCACTCATAACGAGTGCACCTCAGCACACTTTCATCGTATGATGACGCAGAATATCTGCATTGAAATATCATATGTACTTCGGTACATTAAAATAATATATATCCATTGAAGTAGTTGGGCTAATGGTTGGTGCTAGGGGCACAATGCCTCGCCTCTTTGCTAGTTTCTGCACAAATTTCCAGCTGAACAACGACTTCATTCGTGATGTTTCCCTTGCCGCTATCAGAGGATCACTTGCGATTTTAAAATACCATCTGTACTTTGTTTCCTAAAAAGGGATACTTTTCCTCGAATGTCTAATCTGTTTGTTTACTATGTTTAGGCCTGTTATATGCATGCTATTATCTTTCCTGTACTTAATTTTCCCTTTTGTTCGTTCCCCTCATTTCTCGTTTGTGGTCTGTTTCTGTTTTCACTCAATATGTTTATTATATTGTACGAAATGGAACTATAAAAATTGGAGATTTATCCTTCGAAGAGGTGGAAAAATTCAAATATCTTGGAGCAACAGTAACAAATCTAAATGACACTCGGGAGGAAATTAAACGCAGAATAAATATAGGAAATGCCTGTTATTATTCGGTTGAGAAGCTTTTGTCATCTAGTCTTCTGTCAAAAAATCTGAAAGTTAGAATTTATAAAACAGTTATATTGCCGGTTGTTCTGTATGGTTGTGAAACTTGGACTCTCACTTTGAGAGAGGAACAGAGATTAAGGGTGTTTGAGAATAAGTTCTTAGGAAAATATTTGGGGCTAAGCGGGATGAAGTTACGGAAGAATGGAGAAAGTTACACAACGCAGAGCTGCACGCATTGTATACTTCACCTGACATAATTAGGAACATTAAATCCAGACGTTTGAGATGGGCAGGACATGTAGCACGTATGGGCGAATCCAGAAATGCATATAGAGTGTTAGTTGGGAGACCGGAGGGAAAAAGACCTTTAGGGAGGCCGAGACGTAGATGGGAAGATAATATTAAAATGGATTTGAGGGAGGTGGGATATGATGGTGGCGACTGGATTAATCTTGCTCAGGATAGGGACCAATGGCGGGCTTATGTGAGGGCGGCAATGAACCTACGGGTTCCTTAAAAGCCAGTAAGTAAGTAAGTATGTTTATTATGCTTTATCCAATGAGGCAGTCCCGTCATTGGGAAAGCTGAAAGAGTGTCTTTCAATCTCTATTAGTATAGATGGGGATTTATGGCCAAAATTAAATGAAAATGCCTAAAAATTGTCCAAATAAAACAAAAGATCCTCTTATGAGTAGGCAAAAAATGCAAAAAAAAATGCCCTAGCAAATGTGTCTTAAAACATTCATTTTATCTCATAACATAGGAAATACTCAAGCAGCTATGTTTCTGGCTTACTAGAAAAAAGATGCAATTTCATCAAAATCCTAGCCCTACTCATTACCAAAGAGAGCAGATGGGGTACGTTATCAGTGGACACAAGTTTACTATACCGAGAGCTTTGATTACGTCACGAGGTGGGGGAAGAGGTCTTACCTACAAGGTACAGTCCTTGTACGCCCAGAGCTCTCTGATGTTACACGTGCTGTCTTAGATAGTTTTCAATACCTGTGCATTTCCTGGGTTATTTGAATTTTCCTGTTTTCTGCATATTCTACTTTATTGGTCCTTCTACACTATTTCCTGTATTCACTTTTTTCCTATCGCAGTCCTAATTAGTTCTATTTGTGTTTACCGTAAGTGCAAAACATTTGATTGCCTTTACATTACAACATAGTTTACGATATGCCGAAAGAAAAGAAGCCTCGGCATGTACAATTGCAGCACTTTCCTACAGATGGTGAAAAACTTACATGCATGGTGTGTAAAGTCGATCTACTGGGGAACAAGAGACACCATGTACAAAAACACTACAACTCTAAAAGACACAAGGAATACTTTAAGTTGCTGAATTCGAAAAAAATCGAAGCTATTCCCACGAGTTCAAATGTGGAATGTGATTTTTACCAATACTTGTGCCACATGTTCGTTAGGGCAAATATTCCATTTAAAAAACTTTAACACCCATGTGTCAGATGATTTTTGCTAAAATATACAGGTAGAACACCACCCCGACAATCTACTCTGCGTGCGGGTTATTTAGCAAAATGTTATGAAGATGTCTTACATGAAATTACGGAAACCTTAAAAGATGAAAAATTGTGGATAACTATAGACGAAACGACAAATATTGCAAACAGATCTGTTGCTAATGTTATTGTTGGGGCACTTCAAACTGAAGGTGTGGGCAAAAACTTTCTATTGACATTCGAAGAGGTAGAGAAAGTAAATCGTGTTACCATTCCAGCTCTGTTTGAAAAATCAATGCGATTATTGTGGTCTGACGAAATGAAAGCAGAAAAGCTTAATGAAGTATGTTGTCGTGCACTGTAACAAATGTAGTCATGAAGAAGAGAAAAGTAGTACAAAACAATAGTAATACACGTTACAAGAGCGGTATGTTGACGTTTTCATGTTCGAGGAAAAGATTGAAAAAGCGAAACGTAGTTGAGCTTTTTTAATTTCCGAGAACATGAAAACAAACATACCGCTCGTGTATCGTACATTATTTTGTGCGAAGATCGTTTATTACATACCTGAAAGAGGAATTTCTAATTAGTTGCAATGAAATCTCCATGTTGGTTTCTGTTTAATGACGGCAACTTCGGAACACCAAAATATCTTTCTTCAACATTGTTGCTATAAAATGTTTTCTGTGTTTACTATACTCCAGCAGGCCGTCATATACGTCTGTCTTTCCCCCCCCCAGTCTATAAATGCGAACTTAAAACAAACGGTAAGGTTATGTAATGATTTGTTTTTCATTTTAATATTTTAACAATATCATTTATATAACATATTGCAGTAATAACATCGGAATCTGGAATCTTGTTAATTTTTTCACGGCTTCCTTAATGTTACTTGTATCAGGAATGCAATAAGTTTCGTGGAGTAGTAGACTTTACTTAATTTTTGCAAATATTTAAAAACAATAATTAACATTGCAATTTAGGTGAAATTGCAGTGGTAAGTTTCCAATTTATAATTATTACTATGTTAAACGTCTCTAAAAATAATATGTTAAAAGCCTAAAGCAGTAAAATGAATGTCGCGCTTAAGCGGTAAGAAGAGGGAAATTGTTGTGTGTGTTACGTTGGGAATACTGAATGTGGTATTTCACACTTACCGCGTATTGGTTCTGTGCGGAAAACAAGCAAATACGCACGATCTCGCACATAATACTATGTTTTATATGTTGTATTTATATACAATATATTGTTCTTATGTAGCTACATTAATATCATGTAAAACACATAACTATGTATCTTGTAATTAAATGCACAATATAAACAATAGGTTATTTAATATTACAAAGTGAAATTACTGAATAGTAAAGATAAATTGCTGCAGGAACTGTACTCCAGTCGTTGTTACTGTAGCGACACGATGACATTCACCCCCTCCCTTCCTTGTTCTCCAATACATCGCGATATAGTGCATGTAGCAATTAACTTAACGGTTTACGTACACCAAATGCTTTCTCTGGTCATTACTCATAATCAAGTAAAAGAGCAAGATGGGCCCGCTTTTACGCGTTAGAATTGACATGGGCAAACTCAGTCCTATGGAATTGTCACGGGACGCCGAACTCATACCTCATTCATATGGCAAGCATAATGCAAAGACGACGCCAAAGCAGAAGAAAAGGAGCAATAAGGAACCGAACTCGGATCCCCCAGATTCTTATCTACAAAAGCTGCCGTTTGAACACAGCACTAGCACTGAATTTGCTCTGTAATAAAAGTGCAATTAAATTAAAATTCTTCACGTAACCCCAAAAATTAAATTGCTCACCTGTGACTGATGGGTGTCGGAAGCGAAATCGAGTAATGAGTCTGCAGAGATGGCTGCATGAGACATCTCATGTAATCGCCACTTTATTCGTTCCATTATCCACTCAAGATGTGAGTCAGCGAGAAGTGATCCGACCACGAGGCTGCGAGTGTCGGCAATAAGGTCCTTCTGTTAAGCCAATTAGGTCTTTAATTTATAATATTCGTAAATGATCTGAAAACGGCACTGACGGCTAATGTAATGGCCAATATAAGACACAAGACCGCTTTCTCTTCCCATCCTTCATAGTAGAACATGTAATAGTAATATGCGTTACAAGAGCGGTATGTTGAAGTTTTCATGTTCGAGGAAAAGTTTGAAAAAGCGAAACGTAGTTGAGCTTTTTTAATTTCCGAGAATTGAAAGAAAACATACCGCTCGTGTATCGTACATTATTTTGTGCGAAGATCGTTTATTACATACCTGAAAGAGGAATTTCTAATTAGTTGCAATGAAATCTCCACCTTGGCTTCTGTTCAATTTTTATTTTAGTAGGTTATTTTACGACGCTTTATCAACATCTCAAGTTATTTAGCGTCTGAATGAGATGAAGGTGATAATACCGGTGAAATGAATCCGAGGTCCAGCACCGGAAGTTACCCAGCATTTGCTCATATTGGGTTGAGGAAAAACCCCGGAAAAAATCTCAACCAGATAATTTGCCCCAACCGGGAATCGAACCCGGGCCACCTGGTTTCGCAGCCAGACGCGCTAGCCGTTATTCCACAGGTGTGGGGTTTCTGTTCAATGACGGCAAATTTGCAAAACAAAAATATCTATCTTCAACATTGTTGCTTTAAAATGTTTTCTGTGTTTACTATACTCCAGCAGGCCGTGATATACGTCTGTCTTTTTTTTTCCCAGTCTATAAATGCGAACTTAAAACAAACGGTAAGGTTGTGGAGAATTGACTTCATTACTGAATGTATTGTTTGTATATTATTTGTATATTATTGTAGACATCTTGTATGTCGGAAAAACATGTATGTAACCGCATATTTATTATGTATTCACTCTGACGATGCCATGAAATCATTGTATTTCCTAAGGCTAATAAATATCTATCTATCTATCTATCTATCTATCTATCTATCTATCTATCTATCTATCTATCTATCTATCTATCTATCTATCTATCTATCTATCTATCTATCTATCTATCTATCTATCTATCTATCTATCTATCTATCTATCTATCTATCTATCTATCTATCTATCTATCTATGTAATGATTTATTTTTCATTTTAATATTTTAACAATATTATTTATGTAACATATTGCAGTAATGACATCGGCAATTTTAATTTTGCCGGTCAAGGAGATGTTTAGAAATGGAAAATATCTTTGACATCTAATTCTGTACATTGAAATTAATTGTTACATTTGTGCAGTTATTCAGAGTCACTGGAGCACCACCACCAGTTTTTTTCTATTTTCACGGCTTCCTTAATGTTACTTGCATCACGAATGCAGTAACTTTAGTGGAGGTGTAGAAGTTACTTAATTTTTGCAAATATTTAAAAACAATAATTAGCAGTGCAATTTAGGTGAAATTGCAGTGGTAAGTTTTCAATTTATAATTATTACTATATTGAACGTCTCTAAAAATAATATGTTAAAAGCCTAAAGCAGTAAAATCAATATATCACTTAAGCGGTAAGAAGAGGGGAATTGTTATGTCTGTTAGGTTGGGAATACTGAATGTGGAATTTTAGACTTTCCGCGGATTGGTTTTGTGCGGAAACCAAGCAAACACGCACGATTTCGCACAAAGATATTTTCCGTTACCTCTGGTAAGTGATCAGATGTGGTATTCTGGTCTGAAATAGTCTGCAGGCTAATATGACGACTGAAACTTAATGATCAATTTTGATAACAAGCATTCTCCTTTCCCTTCATTTCCTTCTCCTCTCTTTACAATATAAATTATTATACGCATAGTTATTTTCCGTCTTTAACATTATTTTTCTTTTCGCAGGTCATCAGACACGTCACCCTAATCTGAACATAGCAGTAGCAGCAGCACGGTTTTTTCGTGTTGTGGAAGCACTCTTCATAGTTTTCGTGCAGTTACTGAGAAAATCGATGAAATAATTACTTACTAACTTACTTACTTACTTACTTACTTACTGGCTTTTAAGGAACCCGGCCGTTCATTGCCACCCTCACATAAACCCGCCATTGGTCCCTATCCTGAACAAGATTAATTCATTCTCTATCATCATATCCCACCTCCCTCAAATCCATTTTAATATTATCTTCCCATCTAAGTCTCGGCCTCTCTAAAGGTCTTTTTCCCTCCGGTCTCCCAACTAACACTCTATATGCATTTCTGGATTCGCCCATGCAAGCTACATGCCCTGCCCATCTCAAACGTCTATATTTAATGTTCCTAATTATGTCAGGTGAAGAATACAATGCGTGCAGTTCTGTGTTGTGTAGCTTTTTCCGTTCCCCTGTAACTTCATCCATCTTAGCCCCAAATATTATTCTAAGTACCTTATTCTCAAACACCTTTAACCTATGTTCCTCTCTCAAAGTGAGAGTCCAAGTTTCACAACCATAAAGAACAACCGGTAATATAACTGTTTTATAAATTCTAACTTTCAGATTTTTTGACAGCAGACTGGATAATAAAAGCTTCTCAACCGAATAATAACAGGCATTTCCCATATTTATTCTGTGTTTAATTTCCTCCCGAGTGTAATTTATATTTGTTACTATTACTCCAAGATATTTGAACTTCTCCACCTCTTAAAAAGATATATTTCCAGTTTTTATATTTCCATTTCGTACAATATTCTGGTCACGAGACATAATCATACACTTTCTCTTTTCGGGATTTACTTCCAAACCTATCTCTTTACTTGCTTCCAGTAAAATAATCGATGAAATAATAATAATAATAATAATAATAATAATAATAATAATAATAATAATAATAATAATAATAATAGTAATAGTAATAGACTAATACTAATTAATAATAATAATGAAATTTTTTGTTAATCAAACGTTGATGATTATAAATCTTTGCCGCTAAACGAGATAACTCAAATTTGTACCACTAAACTTCTAGCCTTCAATTTTAGATACCTGTCTAGCCTACTTTAAATTGAGTTTGCAAGCAGGTATTTAGGATTATATTTTAGTGGTGGAATGATCATGACTTCGCGAAGAATCGTGCTTTGTTCAAAGATACTAATACATTAATTTGTCTACAGAACAAAATTACCAAAAACCTTATTATGGCCCGCTTCACAAATCAAAGCTCGTATCTTGCAAAAGTTAAATATTCTATTAACTCTCGGCTAAGCAGTGCAGTATTTAGATGTGGAATGTCGTGTGCTTTTAATATTTAGCTAATTTTTATAAGTGCTCTGATAAGTACCTATGAATTAAGATCTTTATATAATCAATGATGTTTGTTTTGTCACAACCATTTTTTTTTCAGGAGAGCTATTTTAAGCTCCTGATATTCAAAGCGTCATGAAACAATTTGGAATAGCTTCATGGCAACCTTATGGAGAGGAATATTTACAATTTTGTTCGATTCATATATGCAGACAAGAACTGGAACACAATGAAACACAGATTTCTTTCTTATAAAAAGTTGGACAGTCTGAGCCACAGTTAGGTTTTTTCCGAGGTTTTCCCCAACCGTAAGGTGAATGCAGGTAATCTATGGCGAATCCTCGTCAAATACCATCTCGCTATCACCAATCTCATCGACGCTAAATAACCTACTAGTTGGTACAGCGTCGTTAAATAACCAACTAAAAAAAAAAGAACAGTCTAGTTCTCAGCCATCGCATAATCAACCAGAGTCAATCACAACAGGTTCTGCCACCTACCCAAACTGTACAGAAGCAGCTCGAACAGATGCATGTAATGGTGCTGCCATCTAAAGAGGAACATGTTAATTACAAGGTAATCATTGATTCTTATATAAAATTTTGTTTTCAATACTGCATTTATTTTCCGTATCTGACCACGATTTATTATTATTATTATTATTATTATTATTATTATTATTATTATTATTATTATTATTATTATTATTATTAACTGTTATTGGCCCCAGGCTGTTGTACAGCACAATAAATATTAGTAAATAAATTATTATTATTATTATTATTATTATTATTATTATTATTATTATTATTATTATTATTCCTGTCATGGAGACAGCTACATAAAATAAATTACATTAAATTATTGTCATCTATTTATATGATTTTTATTTATTTATTTACCTATTTATTTATTTGTTTATTCACCATTCAATTACTTATCTATTTATTTATCTATCTATTTCTTCATTTATTTATTTGTATATTTATTTATCTATTTATTTATTTGTTTACCTTTCTATGTATTTATTTATCTGTTCATCTATTTATTTATTTATCTATATATTTATTTATTTATTTATCTATTTATTTGTTTATTCACTTATTCACTATTTATTTATTTATTTATTTATTTATTTATTTATTTATTTATTTATTTATTTATTTATTTATTTATTTATTTATTTATTTGTTTGTTTATTTATTTATTTGTTTATTTATTTATTTGTTTATTTATTTATTTACTTGTATTAATCTATATTTAATCTAACAGAATTAAGACCTTAGTGTAATCGTCGGCAAGATTACGTCATGTAAAATGCAGCCCGCGATACACAGCAAAGGGGAAGGTAGGAAAGGGAGGATAACCAAACTGTTTAACGTTGAATGAACAAGTGATGGCTAAGGGGAGGAAGATCATGCCTTACCCTTCCGCCTTGCTTGTATTTACGGGATTGGTTCGCTAGTCAAGAAATGCCGATTACTGCCCTGGTGCCTTCTCTTTCATTCTGTTAAATAGCGCATACAAAATAAATACAAACAGTAATAATAAATAACGCAGAAACGTAAAGTTACAAATGAATCTCTCACATAAGCAGAAAGGTACAAAGATGTAGCCTGAGCTATTTGTCCTGAAAGAACCGCCACTGATTTTTATACGATACCGGTAACGTATTTTATCACGACAGATTGCAGTGATATTATGTTGTAAACTCAGCAGCCAAGAACTTTCATAGCTTGTAAGGCTTAATAATAATAATAATAATAATAATAATAATAATAATAATAATAATAATAATAATAATAATAATGTACCCTTTCTTATTAAAAATACATCCACTTCTACATATTTCAGTAAATTTAAAACGCGACTAATTCGGTGCGACATTTATTTTATATAACCGGAATTATTACTAGAAAATACTAAAATCTATTTAAATGATCAACTTAATGATATAAGAGAAATAACAGAATGCAGATATAATCGAAATATCCTCATTTAATACAAAACATAACAATAATAAATAACAAATGAAACCTGACAACTGAACATTGTTTACTTAGTTACAGACTGTTATAATGTGAAATTTGAACATAACTACACAAAATTATCAGGTTTTAAAAATGATCTAGCACGAAACTAATTATTATAGGCCTATTGTGAAATTCTAGTGTTATCAGCAGCTTATAAAAAATCATATTTGTAAAAAGTCAGACTCTGACCGAGTGAAATTCTTATATAAACGCATACTATAATATTTACGAAAGATGGCAAATGCATCTGAACAGTTGTTTCTACTTGAAATTTTAATTGAAAGAATTACATTACGAAGATGTATTTTGGAGAAGTATTACACAACACAAGCAGAAGCTAGTATACCATTAAGTGTAAAAGTGAAATTTATAGATTTTCCGTATTTTGAAATAAATCAAGAAGATTTTCGGGAACAGGATTGTCTTGATGCTGCGACGATTGCTGACTTCAGTAGTGGAAAATCATGTCTCTTTCCAATGGAACCTACAGAACTCGTCAGATCAATTCAGCAATCTCCACTACGAATCATTCTTTTAAGGAAGCATCCAGGAATGTGCCCACCGCAAGTCCTTGGTTTGACTGACATTTTCTTAACCACAGACATCTGCAAGACTATTCGTAAAGCAATGGACTCTAGCACAGATTTACCGATTTCCTGTAAACTTCAAGACACTTATAATCTTCGTAGCTCCAATGGTGAAGATGCGGGATTCATTTCTCTTTTTATTCGTCTTTCCTGTTTTGGTCAGTCTATTGTTACACAGTTCAAACTCAAGAACGAAACAAAATCTTTTCTATTCAAAAATAGTAAAGAAGACAAAGCGTTGAAGTGCGAGGATTGTGTGTGTGTATCTCCACTTGAAGATGAACCTAGTAGCAAACCAGCACATGAATCGGGTCCAGATATCACGACTACATCACCTTACAGTTTTACGGGAGAGCAGGAAAGTACTTCTAAAATTAAATATTGTGGGTTTAAGTCTGGAAACAAACTGGATATATCTCCGTGTGAATGCCCTCCTGATAGCGATAAAAAGCTTGCTTCAGTTATTAGAGAATGGTGTGACGCTATAGAATGTGATAATCGAGGAATGCCTTTGGACTTCGCCGAGCGTATTGCAAGCAAACAGTCTCCGAATGTTAGTAGCCAATCAGAAATACCGTCTGATATCCCATGCGAGCATTGCCGTCAAATTCTGCAAACTGAAAAGTCACAACAACTAAAGTTGCCGCCTTGTATTCCATGCGTTGAATGTCGTCAAACTAAGTTGAAACCTAATATTCCTTGCGACCACTATCAAAAGTCGAAACTACCACTTCGCGTGCCATGTGCTAAATGCCGGTCGAAGACATCACATCTAAAACTACCGCCTTGTATACCATGTGATGACTGCCGTAAGTTGAATATGCCACCTAGTAGTGCATGCAGAAAGTGTTGTCAGACTGGATTGTCTTGCCCCGTGTGTCAGCGGGCTCAGGAATCCAATATGCCACCATGTATTCCTTGCGATGTTTGTAGTCAGTCCAAATCTCCTGTAAGGCAATCGAAATCATCGAATGATGAAAGCTGTCCTCAAAAGCAGCCTTGTGAAAGTTGTTGCCATTCATCGTCATTTTCCTGCCCTCCGAAATCAACACGGTGCAATATGCACCAATCCAAACATCAGTTGAAACCACAAACCTGTGAACCCTGCGAAGGAAGTCCTCCTCCACGACAACCAGTACCATCATGCGCCGAAGACTGTCCAGGTGAGCAACGAGTTCAATTCCTTTGTGGATGTTGCCCTAGCCATGATGCCAGTGATGACTTTACAGAGCCTCACCCCATTGATGAATGTGAGTGTTCGTGTAGTTTTGAAGCTGATATCGTTACAAGAACATGTTCCATTTGTTCTGTGTCCAGGCCTCCGTTCAGCGAGAGGGATGAGGAAGACATTGTACCAGTGATGCCAATTTATTGCAGCCAAGGGAATATCTATGATCCAGAGTTTGACCAAGAAAAATGTCCTGAAGAAGTTCGTAGAAAATCTGAAGCATGGAGAAGGATGTTAACGTGTGATTGTACTTCTAGTAATGTAGAAGAAATAGAATTGAAATCAGAAGAGCAAACACGTTATCCGCCAGTCCGTTATGATACAACAGGTGCCTTGTCTCCGGCATATGGAGGCATAACAGCCACAGGTAAAATCGTTGTTCTTCAGCCAGCACCAAGATACGATACAACCGGAGCCCTGTCATCAGCATTCAATCATCCTCCCGTACGGTATGACACAACAGGAGCCCTTTCACCCGCATACAGGGGAGGTGCTAAGGGAATTTGTGACAAATTCATTGGACTGGAATCCGAGTGTGGAGCAACCCACAATCCTCCTATACGTTACGACACCACAGGCGCGCTCTCTCCAGCTTACCGAGGTGGTGCTGTTGGTCTTGAAGACTTGCCAAGCGGTTGTGTATGTACACGAGTGCGAGGAACAGAGTCGACTCCCGGTATGATGCAAAGAATAGCAGAAGATCCTGCTTTCAATATTGATGATATAGGACAGATATCATTCTCTGAAGCTATGATATTTGGAAGTAAAATAAAATGTAAGCCGAAAAGAAAGCAAAGGAAGTGTTGGCATCCTCCACCAAAAAGCCGTCGGCGTTTCGTTTATTCATTGGGTGGCACCTACCCAGGTGTTAAAATTGGTCATCGGCATTGTTTACAGCCTGTAGATCAAGTTCCTGCCAGAATGGGATGGCGCTGGTATCCCCCAGATACTGCCACCGGACTAAAGGTAATATTGAATGTATATGTGTGTGTGTGTCCGTGCGAGTTTTTTGTAAATATGTAGGGCTATATAAGAGTATGTATATTTATATTGCAATCATTTGAGGACTTTATAATTCATGGATTATCAAAACTCTGAAAAGGAAATAGGCTAGTAAGAAAAATCATTGATTTCCCTGCATTTCTAAAAATAAACAATAAATAATAGACAACATAATACGTAAGACAAAACATAATCACAAAAAACATAAGAATACAACACAAACACAATAACACAAAAAATACATCACACTAACATACGAAAACAAAAACACACACAAAATTGCAACCTCATTCAAGAAATTAAATTACAACATCGCATACAGAACAAATAACACTCTACAAAAACATCTCAACACACAAACAAACAAATACAACCACACAGGCGTAGACAAACTCAAATGTAACACCTGCAACAACTTCTACATAGGACAGACAGGCAGATCGTTTCAAACACGTTACAAAGAACACATCACAGCCATAACAAAATTGCAAAACACCTCCACATATTCAGAACACATCACAAATGCTAACCACACCCACAGAGACATCAACACAGACATGGAAATACTACACATACAACCAAAAAGCCAGAAACTAAACACACTAGAACAATATGAAATATACAGACACACAAAAACACACCCCAACGAAATTCTCAACACACAACTCAACTTCAAAACACACACACTCTTTGACTCTACACTATACCACAGGAACACACCCTCACAGGAAACAGAACAAGTGGCGCCAAGACCAATAACGACCAGTTCTGAAGATGAACCCGAAACATGTAAACGAGATACGTTGAAATTTAACACAGGAAAGTCTTATCATACACATTCCGAAGTGATACAGTGTTAAAAGTTGTGTAATCAAGATGTATAAAAAGAAAAGTTCCCTGGCTCTGGAATTTCGAAGCATAAGCTACTGGGCCAAGCACAAGATAATGGGCCATTCTGTTTGAATAGAACCGGTTGGTTACATATAGAAAAAAAATTGCAGTGACTTCTTGAAACAAAACAAAGAGATTGTTAGATCTCTGGAGTTGATTTCACTATGAAATTGTTTAAATATGAACAAAATATTAATTACTAAATTTCCAACTTCTTTACTATGTTAATATTTGGGATTTACCTTGCTTGACTAGTTTCGAAGTCTTGTGCTTCATTGTCCAAAGTCTAATCAGAGAAGCAAAGACTTCTAAACTAGTCAAGCAAGGTAAATCCTAAATATTAACACAGTAAAGAAGTTGGAAATTTAATCAGTGATATATAAGTGTTAAACGTGTATATAGAATAATAAAAAATATTACATTTATAAATGCAAAATTTGACGACAGTATGAAAAACAGAAAAGTACCCTGGCACCGTCCAACCTCGAAAAGTACCTAGTATCTTGGCGCCACCAGGGCCTGGCAGGCCTGAAATACACCCCTGCTGAAATACAATTTCATTTTTCCTGTAAATGCAAGATACAGATAAACTGTAAGCTCGGATACACATTTTCAGAAAAATATAACTCCTATTATTATCGTTGTCAAAAGACAATTGCCTGCTAAAGAAGAATGTTGTTGTACATATTATTATTTATTAAGTGTCAGTGCTGTTTGCAGCACCATGATATTTAAAAAAAATGTATATAGTTCAGCGAAATCAGAAAGATTTAACTGTTTCAAAATCTTCTAAAAAATGAAAAGTTGCGTCTAGTGATCTGCTCCTTTGTCTTTATGCAGGTTTTTTTAGTTTATTTATACACGCTTTAACATCTGTGGTAATATCGCGTGTTAGGATCCATGAGTATTTCAGTAGGCCTTTTTTTTTTTTAATATTTATAAGTTCCTGCTTCTAGTGTCTTGTGTTATAGATACCTTGTCTTCATGTAGATAACTGATATTATACATCTTGATTACACAACTTTTAACACTATATCACTTAATTACTTACTTACAAATTACTTTTAAGGAACCCGGAGGTTCATTTCCGTCCTCACATAAGCCCGCCATTGGTCTCTATCCTGAACAAGATTAATCCAGTCTCTACCATCATATCCCACCTCCCTCACATCCATTTTTATATTATCCTCCCATCTACGTCTCGGCCTTCCCAAAGGTCTTTTTCCCTCCGACCTCCCAATTAACTCTCTATATGCATTTCTGAATTCGCCCATATGTGCTACATACCCTGCCCATCTCAAACGTCTGGATTTAATATTCCTAATTATGTCAGGTGAAGAATACAATGTGTGCAGTTCTGTGTTGTGTAACTTTCTCATTCTCCTGTAACTTCATCCCTCTTAGCCCCAAATATTTTCTTAAGCACCTTATTCTCAAACACCCTTAACCTATGTTCCTCTCGAAGTGAGAGTCCAAGTTTCACAACCATAAAGAACAACCAGTAATATAACTGTTTTATAAATTCTAACTTTCACCTTTTTTGAGAGCAGACTGGATGACTAAAGCTTCTCAACCGAATAATAACAGACATTTCCCATATTTATTCTGCGTTTAATTTTCTCCCGAGTGTCATTTATATTTGTTACTGTTGCTCCAAGATAGTATTTCAACTTTTCCACCTTTTCAAAGGATACATTTTTCAATTTTTATATTTCAGTTTTGTACTATGTTCTGGTCACGATACATAATCGTATACTTTGTCTTTTCGGGATTTATTTCCAAACCTATTTCTTTACTTGCTTCAATACACACTATATCACTTAGGAATAAAATATATAATATATAGGTAATTATTCCTAAATGATATTACATTTTGATTAATGTTTATGAAACTGATGATTAAGGTGGTGATGAATCACAGTATCTAAATTTCCAATCTGGCATTTGCCTTTGTGACTGAGGGAAACCATGAAAAGAAACCCAATCAGATTGGCCGACCACGGGGTTTGAACCCGGGACCTCCCACATTCGAGTCTGACACATTATAGTCTGAGCCAAGTTGCTCGGTTATGCAGCTTTCTCCAATCGACTACAGAAGAATTTTTTATTTTTAATAGGCGCTTAATATTTACAAAAATTATAGTACCAGTACCCAGAAAATATTTAGCTAGTCTTGTAATTTTAAACCAATATTTTGTTGTTGTTTTCTAATGCCAGGCGTTTGACAATAAAGTCATTTGACCTCTTGCACTCCAATATTTTTCAAAGATATTATCATGACCTGCCAATGAAGCACAGATTTTGAGGTGTTCCGAATCCATTTCTTGGTTTGAGTTGCACAATGGGCAGTTAGGGGACTGATATATTCCAATTCTATGCAGGTGTTTGGCCAAACAATCATGGCCTGTTGCCAATCTAAATGCAGCTACAGACGATTTTCGTGGTAAATCGGAAATTAATTGTGGATTTTGATGCAGAGAGTTCCACTTTTTCCCTTGGGATTGTGTTATCAAATTTTGTTTGTTGAAGTCTAAGTATGTAGATTTAATAAATCTCTTCACAGAGTAATACGTAGATTTAGTAACAGGTCTGTAAGTAGCAGTGCTGCCCTTCTTTGCTAAAGCATCCACATTCTCTTTTCCCAGGATTCCACAATGGGATGGTATCCATTGGAATACAATTCTTTTATTGAGTGATATTAATTGAGAGAGCATTTTAGTTATTTCTGCTGTTTGAGATGAAGGTGTGTGTTTAGAAATCAATATTTTGTACACATGACTCTAATATGAGGAGAAAAGCATCAAGTTTCTTTTGCTCTAAATCTTGGATGCAGATGTCTGTATAATGTAGGAATAAGTTAGATTTATTATGCATAGATCTCATTATTTTTATTTGCAGCCTCGACCCGGTTGGAGGCCAGGGGCTGTTTCGAGAGGAGTAACCCGAATCATAAGAGCCGTCCAAAGAGCAGCAGGTATAGAAGAAAAGAACCTGTCATTCAGAAAGTGTGAAGTGCCGGAACCACTACCAGAAGTCACAGAAGAAAAAGACGACACTCCTAAACTCCCACCTACACTTCACATTCATCGTCGCAATGGTGCTTACTACATCTCAATGCACCCCATCAATCTTGTCCCAGAAGAAAATAACGTGCCTCTGCAATTTAGAATTCCAGCGAAAAAGAATGATGAGGACGATGATGATAGCTGCGGTTGTGGGGATTCAAATACATCATCAGAGCTGGAGATAGAATTCATGGCTCCAAACATATACTGGCAGAATGAAAATCAAGAGAAGATTGAGGGAGACAAAAATGTGGCAAACGTCAGTGAAGCCATAGGTTATCCTCAGGAGCAGCCGATGATTGTACAGGAAATTCCACGTGATGAAGTTAATGAAAAGGGAAAAGGAAAAGCTAAAGGTGGGAAAGCAGCAGGTAAAAATATAAAAAACTTTTCTTCAAGGCAAACATCTGATACCGGTACACAGCAAAGAGTAATATCTGCCCCGGATCCAGAATTAGCCCCTAGAACTGTAAGCTGGGATAAGGACGATCAACCTACTGTCATTGGGAGGAGACGCCGTTAAGTAGAGTGTTATAAGTCATCTTATGTACAAAAAATTGTGTTTATTCAATATATTTCAATGTAAACTTCTATTTCGTTTATGTAAATTAATACATGTTTAATTACTTGTTTAAAATGTAATGTTTTCATGCACAATATCGTTGTTTTATCATTACATCCATAAAATAAATTGGAAGAACAACTGAAATACTATCAAGGGACGAAGTTATTTTATTTTTGACTTATGGTCTTAGCATATGATTACGGTAATGATTATTATTATTATTATTATTATTATTATTATTATTATTATTATTATTATTATTATTCATACCTTGACACAAAGGCATATTATTGAAGAGAAACAGGAAGTTATTGGACGTTAAAAAAAAAAAAAAAAGAATAATTTAGGTTGCCAGGTGTCTCTTATTATAGGCATGTCCGGTATTTAAAGCCTGAAAACTTGTCCCATATGAAATCCATATAGGACACCAAAAGTCCCGCGTCATGGCATCGTGGTCTAAAGCATCCTGCTTAGGACTAACATTACAGAATGCATGCAGGTTCGAGCCTTCATGGGGGAAGAAAGTTTCTCCTTTATGTTATATGCAATTTCTAATACAGAATAGTTCCTATGCAGACCGATCATATTCCATCAGCTCAAAGATGATAGTATGGAGCACCCATCCCGAAGAAACTAACAAGCAAACATTCTCATGGAGGCAGATAACTAAGTTCATATTTTTTCTTCCACCATGTTAATAATGCCAAAACAAGCACTTACACAAATTTTGGCCACTCGAGCGCAATTATGAGGGCTGTAAAAGAATAAGATTCCCTTGGGCCGTTTACAGAAAAAAAAAACAATTTGATGGGAAAAAATTTATTGAAACAGACACAGCAATTGTTGAGCTATTTTTCAATATATTCCCCACCGGAATTGAGACATTTGTCATACCGTGGGATCAACTTTTATAACCCTGTGTCATAGAAGCCTGCCGCCTGGGATTGGGACCAGTGTGTGACAGCCGTCTGCACCTCCCTGTCTATCCTATGAAACAATGAGCCAGAGTTTGTTGAAACTCTTTTTAGATGTTGGTAAAGGTTGGTATGTCGTATTTCATTTGTACAGGTTGGCAATGCGCCATAACCAACGAGTTTATGGCGACTTCAATTTTTCGCCGTGGCATCTTGTGGTGAAACTATGAACTATGTCGTAGAGGTATTTTTGAGGATCGAGCTGGACTTGTAAGACTGTGTAAAATTAAGGAAAAATTAATTCCGGAAGTTATGGACAACATAAATGACGTTAAACTAACCCCCATGGGTGATTCTAATTTCGTAAAACCGTTAAGAATGCACTATACACAGGTATTTATGGCATCAAGTTGTAAATGTATTTATTTTTTGTATACTTGAAGTAAGAACGAAACTGAACATAACCTAGCATGAACATATCACGTGTAGCGTGAAATCTGTATCCTAGTCTTTTAAGAGTGTCATATGTATATTCTGATGGTACGTCAGCTACTTCGTCTTTTAGTACACCAACAGATTATTTTGGCGATCGTTTTAATACTCTTTTTTTTTTCTTTTTTTTTTTTTTTTTTTTTTTTCTCACCTCCAATTGTATAGGCCACATATAGGCTAAGTTAAACTTTCAAGTTCGCCGGAAAGTATAAGGTTTATTTTTTAAATCTTTTACAGAATGGTGTCGAAAAAATATGGGACTTGATAAAAATACATGACAGGTAGGGAAAATTCATAATCCTTCGGATTCAGAGAATTTCTTAAATGATTTATACTGTGTCCACTTATTCATTTTCAGCGCTGTATTGGCCTATAAATAATTTGTGGTTGGTGGTGTACAGTTTATTTTATTCAAGAAATGCTCTTTATCTACTACATCCTTAGATATTAGTAAAGTAGAGACAATACACTTTTGGTGAAACTAGCGCTTAGTTAGTTCTGGTGATCGGAAGTGACCAGTACTGACAACACAAAACAAAAAAATTCACCAGTCTTTTCCCAGCGCTTGAAAATCCTGGACAGATTCGTATATTCAAGGCATAACAAAGCCTAAACTAACCTAACCTGTCATAGATTCGTATATGCAAGGCATAGGATGAGTGTATACTAGAGTGAAACTTTATTTATGTTGGTGTGACTGTGGAAAGAGCTTTGAACACTTGAAGGTGTATAAGCAGAGTACAAATGGAAGTTGTCTGCGCTAGTTTAACCAAGAAGTATAAAAGTCATTATAAGGAAGTGAATTATAGAAACAGTTCACTTCCTGTCTTGAAATTTGTCCCTTTGTATGTTTCCATCACCTCCAAATATTAAGTAGGCCTAAAATACCTTTAAATGACCATACAGACTTAGAATGTTGCAGATATTGTAGGAATGTCACTTCAGAAAAAAGGAAAGAAATAAAAAAATACAAATTCCCAAGAAGCGCAGAGTTGTCTGTATAGAATCTTCGTGACAGTGATTCAGTGAGTCCCAGCAAATGTTCGCAGTGTTTCTGTCAGCCAACCTGCAGCAGGTCCACTCCCCCTTGCTACTGCCAATGCTTGCATCTGCTAACTCATGGCACTTCGTCACATTAAAACTTGCGTACGAGGACTAGGTCTATGTTAGGCCTATATTAATAACGTTCAGTACTCACACTCCACTGCTGGAAGTGTTGCCCATCTTGTGTGATACATAATTCATATTATTCCTAGAACCTATTTCATAAAACTCATTCATTCATAGTTTTCTGTCCAACGGTAAGTCTTTCACTGCAAACCCAGCATTCTCAATCTTCTCTATTTTCTGCCTTCCTCTTAGTCTTTGCAATTGATCCATATATCTTAACGTCGTCTATCATCCGATATCTTCTTCTGCCCTGAACTTTTCTTCCATTTACCATTCCTTCCCAAACCCAGCATTCTTCAGTCTTCTCTATTTTCTGCGTTCCTCTTAGTCTTTGCATTTGATCCGTATATCTTAATGTCGTCTATCATCCGATATCTTCTTCTGCCCTGAACTTTTCTTCCATTTACCATTCCTTCTCAAACCCAGCATTCTTCAGTCTTCTCTATTTTCTGCATTCCTCTTAGTCTTTGCATTTGATCCATATATCTTAATGTCGTCTATCATCCGATATCTTCTTCTGCCCTGAACTTTTCTTCCATTTACCATTCCTTCCCAATCCCAGCATTCTTCAGTCTTCTCTATTTTCTGCGTTCCTCTTAGTCTTTGCATTTGATCCATATATCTTAATGTTGTCTATCCTCTGATATCTTCTTCTGCCCTGAACTTTTCTTCTGTTCACTGTTCCTTCAATAGCCAATTTCTTCTCACAAGCAAACATATAGTGTTAGTTGGGAGACTGGAGGGAAAAAGACCTTTGGGGAGGCCGAGACGTAGATGGGAGGATATTATTAAAGTGGATTTTAGTGAGGTGGGATATGATGATAGACTGGATTAATCTTGTTCAGGATAGGGACCGATGGCGGGCTTATGTGAGCTATTTTTCAACATATTCGTCACCAGAATTAAGACATTTGTCATACCTTAAGATCAACAGAGAGATGCAGACGGCTGTCAAACACTGGTTATGATCCCAGATAGCAGACTTCTACAACGCAAGGCTACAAAAGTTGATCCGGATTTTGATTGTTAATTATTAATATGGTTTAATGATCCTTGCACATTGTTCTGATAAATATTTCTAATGTAACTTCACAGCTTTATCATGCCATAATCAAAACTGTAGGTGACGACATAACTGCAGTGAAGTCTTCCATATTGCTATCTATGTGAGTTAATGAAAAAACTGAATTCCAAAAAGGAAGAAAAATTTATTCTGTCATCAATTACACATCTTTCGGCATCTTTAGAAGAAGTGACTCTTATGAATTTTATGAAACTGCTGTTGAATATTCCACTTCCTGTGTTATTCATTCACAAGGTAAGATATCTGTGAAATGTACTTAAATTGCTGAAACATCCTCTAGAAAGAGAAAAATTTGAAGAGACAGTCCATTATTTTTCTTCAAATGTAGATAAACTTGATCTGGATAAGATAATTTATTTAATAAATTTCTTGCTTGAAGAAATATGTAGCTTCAGAGAAAGTGGCAAAATGGAATGAAGAAAATGCTACCCTTTGCTCAAAATGGGGTGGAATTTTCTTTTCTTTTCTGAGAAAATGACTGCCTGTTGATTGAATTATCTTTGTCTTCTTGGAAGTAATGCTTCAATTGAAAGTTTTGTTCTTCAGTGAGCATGATGTGGATATCCCAAAAATCCAGAATGAGTGTAGAAACTGTTCGAGCCGTGCTTGGTACCTTAACCAACTTCAACATTGACCTGTCAGGAATTTGCTAAAAAGACTGGAATCTAGAGAAGATTTGCTTAGAAAATTCACACGTAGTTTAGAATGAGTAACAGTATTTTAATTCTTTAAATTACATAGAAACAATATAAGTGAACGGCAGTCTAAGAGATATGTTAAAAGTATTTTTATATGTCACTCTCTGTTCCCGGAAATTGTAAATAAAATCTGATAATCTTAGGCTAGAGTGGGTTAGGTGAGGAAGTAAATAAATTAGTTCACTAAAGTAAACAAATACCATTGTTCCTAGTTTAGCCTTAACCATAAATAATTTGTTCCAGGTAATCTTATTTGTAGATGTTAAAAGTGTAGTTATGTCAAGTAGGTAAACAATAAACTTTTGTGATAATGTGTTAAAGCTGATAAATGAGGTTTAATGCAAATTAATTAGCGTTAAAACTACAGACTTCATTGTATTTTACCAACTTAGCTGCATTGACTGATCAATTTTTGTTTTTCAAATGCAAATTGTTCTAAAACTAGTAAGCTTGTATTGTCGGATTCCAAATAATGATAAATATACTGTACCGGCACATATATTTCTCAGACACTTTTAAAAATGTTCTTAATATGGTTCTGTAATAGCAATAATAGATTTATATCCTTTTTGTACATTGGTTTTACTGTTAAGTGCTATAGCCTCTATATGACTGTGACAGTAAGAATATACTGAAATTTGTGTACTTGTTACAGAACCTTTCCACCAAAAATATTTTAAAGACTAAAAACTTCCTATGCTGCGATTAAGCAATAAATATAGCTTACATTTGATTTCGTACTTCTTATTTCTTCAGTAACTACCAATATATTAGAACATTATTTTTCATTTCAGTGTCTCCATAATAATATACAACACAACAAGAAAAGTGTTGGTATTTGTGAAGCAGTTTCGGCCAGGTATGTACTGAAGCTTTTCTTTTGCAAGTTGCTATATTTCCTATATGTTTGCTTCCAACTTTATATTTCTATGCTGCGCTGTTTTATTTTTACAGCTGTCTACTTTGCAGCTGTTCCTGATCAAGATCGAGAATTGAAGATAGATACAAATAAGTATCCAGCAGAAAATGGCATCACAATTGAACTATGTGCCGGTATAGTAGACAAGAATATACCTTTAGAAGAAGTAGCAAGAATTGAAGTTCTGGAGGAGTGTGGATATGACGTGCCAGTTTCTAATCTTGAAAGAATCATTTCATACAGGTGTGCACATATAATTTTCATTTTACGAGTTATGGTTACTTACATTATGACATTTGTTTCAAATAATTATTTTCTGTGCTTGTTATTTCTCTGCTCTTATAACATGGATGCTATATGATAACTGATGATACCATTGCTAACTTTGAAGAAAAAAAAATAGTTGCCATGACTTACGCCCCAACCACCGATGATCTAACAATGGCTGATCAACAATTTATTTATGTCTGGTTTAGGTCTGGTATAGGTGTTTGTGGAGATATTCAGACCGTCTTCTATGCTGAGGTGACTGATAACATGAAAGTAGGAAAGGGTAAGACGATCACAAGTCAAATGATACTAATAAATTAACTCTTACTTCACATTTTTAGTTGCTTGAGTGCTTTGTATTCCTTTTTCAGGAGGTGGCAATCTGGAGGAAGGAGAATTTATTGAGCTCGTTGAAATGACTGTGGCGGAAGCAAAGAAGTATTTGGAGAAAGACACGGTACGGAGTCCTGGAGGATTCCTCTTTGCTCTACTCTGGTTTTTCCAAAATAAATCTACAATATAATTTGAAAAAAATTATTTGCTCATATGAACAAATTGCATTTTGGTGCAAACACCCGAAACTTTGACATTGCATTGAACATCGTGAAACTTTTAATTGTAAATAATTGATTAAATGGCGATCTTACTCCTGTTAATTATGTAAGCATCCTCAGAGCCTACTAGATCTCAGCGCTATCTCACCTTCGCTGCCTGTTGTGTGGGTGCGTTTGTGTGATGAAGAGTTGTGTCAAATAGTGTGTGTGTTCTGAAATTGATCTGTGTGTTGAGAATTTGATTGGGGTGTGTTATAGTGTGTTTGTATATTTCATATTGTTCTAGACTAGACGGCATTTCAGAAGGCGGTTAGCTTCTATATGCGCCGTAGCATTTCTGGTATGTGACATCACAAGCTTGTACAGTAGAACCAATCAGAATCAGTCTATAACAAGCACTTCCCAATTTCGTTTGTTCATGTGCGAGTGTTTCAATACATTGAATAAGTAAAACTAACATTTACTGTGTGTCTGTAAGATAAATAAATGGAAGGAGAGGCTGTAAAAAGACAAGTATTACACAAGCAGGCGCGGAAAATAGTGTTTAAGGCGTATAATTATTTAAAAAACGCAGAACGCTGCTGGCCATCTTGATGCTGACTGCAACGTTGCCAACATGCAAGAAACGATGCAGAAGCATGTGGTGTGGGATTGAGAACCGTGCAAAGAATATTGTTAGTGAAGGAAAGAGGGTTTGTTTGATGTCATGCTTACAGTAATCAACGGCTAAGATCATTGTTGTCTTTTGATAATTTAAATTCTCTCCTGTGCTATTTGTATCGCACGTGCGTGTGAAGTACCATGTGGCAATGTTGTACGCTGCCTTGCTCTCTCTATCTGTCTCTCTCAACGCAAACGTTAGCAGACAACCGCCTTCTGAATTGCCGTCGACTCTAGTGTGTTGAGTTTTTTGTTTTTGGGTTGTATGTGTAGGATTTCCATGTTTGTATTTATGTTATTGTATGTGTGGTTAGCATTAGTTATGCGTTCGACATATGTAGATGTATTGTGTCCTCTGGTTATTGCTTTAATGTGTTCTTTGTATCGAGTTTGGAATGATCTGCCTGTGTGTCCAATGTAGAAACTGTCGCAACTATTGCATGTGAGTTTGTATACGCCTGTGTGGTTGTATTTATTTGTTTGTGTTGTTTGTGTGTTGAGATGTCTTTGTAGTGTGTTTTCAGAACACACACACTATTTGACACAACTCTTCATCACAAGAACGCACCCACACAACAGGCAGCGAAGTTGAGATAGTGCCGAGATCTAGTAGCTCTGAGGATGGTGTCGAATAGCACCGAAACAGCTGTAAGCCGCACATACTTACATAATTAACACGAGTAAGATCGCCATTTAATCAGTTATTTATATTCAAGTGTTAAAAGTAGTGTACGAAAGATTCAACATGGATTTTAATTGTACTTATATTGCAGTTTGTACATATAAGAAATAATTAGCCCAGAGAACATGCGAGATATTTAGCACGGGAATTGGGAGTGTGAGCGTGTGTCTATGGATGATTTTAAACAATCAACTAGTCATCTACTTGTTTACAGTGAGGTGATTGGTCCACCTCATTGGATGTCATAGAAATATATCATTCCATAAATAAATGTACATATTTATGTTTCATATAAATATAGTGTAATATCTTTGTATTGTTTATTCAAACAAACAGCCATTTAACGTATACAGTCTTACTAATAAACCGTGTATAGTTTTCATATGAGACTTATGCAGAGTTGGGAAAGAAAACGTTACTAATAAACCAAGCATAAATATAAACAGCCTGTAATTATACATGGGAATTGCTTTGGAGTACTTAAATACACGAAACTCCTTAGCCAACAGTATATTGAGGCAATTTAGAACCATGTTGAGAGCCATAAGGGCAGCCTGGCTATCAGAGAATATGAAGACCTGCTTCCCTACATAAGCCCTCCTTATACAGTCTACTCCCGGTAATTCACGGTAATTAATGCATGAACTTGCGCGAAATATCGAAAATCGCGAATTATCCTCTAAAATTTTTTATTATTGTGTAAAGTTCAGTAAAAGTTACTGTGACAGGTTTAATTGAATCGGTATTTTTTAAAAGGGCGTAAGTCAAGGAAAGGTAATTTGTGGGAAACAAACTATTTTAGAGGAAAGCCTCATTCATTCATTCATTTATTTTATTCCATAGATCTTACATGAGCAATGAAGCTTTAAGATGTGGAACATGTCAACATTTTACAATATTACAATTACAATTTTTACAAATTTTTATAGTTCTACAGTTTAGTAATTTTCTACAATTTTTACAATTTTGTACAATTTTTTTACATTTTTTTTTACATTTTGGCGAGATGTAGTGAGACGTATCTGCACATCAGGTAAGTTTCCTACCCACATCCCCACCAAATATAGTCCACACTGACATACCAGAGACAACATGGTTACAAAAAGAAATGAAAGTGATATGACAAATAGAAGAGAGAAAACTGAAGTCTCGTGTCAAACTGAGTACTGGATCTTTTCCAGGGGTAAAAGGTAGTTGGATCATACTGCCTACCACACCACCTCGGTCCAGTACTGAGGGCTACAAGCATGCAGTTCTACCTCTATGCCCCTTATGCACCTTCATTGCTCCTAAAGGGAATACCTATAAAGAAGAAAACTGATGGATATTGTGAACTATAGTCGCGACGCTGTTATTCCCGGTGTGACTCCTCCTCTTTGCTTACGTCTTAGGAAGTGAAGGCTCTATAAAGTCTAGGTAGGTAGTATCGTTCGCCATTTTTGTTCTTTCGTTGCGGAGCTACCAGACAAGGAATCTATTTGCCACACCGTTAAATATTATCATGTCGTAGTTCCTATGATAAATCAAACGCACTGTAATTCTACAAATAATTAAGCGGCAAATAACGTTTTCATATTCTTTCTGCGAATGCCAATGAAAGAGCCAAAATGGCGGGCGATTATATTATTTATCGAGCCTTAAGAAATGAATAACGTCTTCATCAGTGAATCACAAGACGCACACGTTTCAATGTAGCCGACCTGCAATGCGATTGGCTGCCGAAAATTAGATCGACGGGACTATAGATCTGTTCTACAGCTCAAACTTCTATTTAGAATCTACAGAAATTGTGTTATGATTGAGAGTTATCATAACTGAGCTGTGTAGTACAAGTATTACGCTATCAGCCACTGGAGGTGGGAGAAAGTTACAATTTTGACACTGGATTATAGACCATTCAGTATCTCGTGAAACCTACCTGCGTGTAAGAGGAAAGAAGAAGTGGATTGAGAAGCTTCCCTCCCTCACTACACTTCCACTTCTAACTAGCTAGCTCACTCGCTTACCCTCACCATAAGATTCTTACTATGAGCTGTGGTGCATACAAGCATTTGGTTTCACAAGATAACGAATGACCTTTATGCATATATTACAGTTCTTACATTTTTACGTATTTTACTTCAATTTCTGTAGATTCTGGGGCGACTAGGATCAATTTCAAACTTCTCATAACATTTTCCACAGGAAAAGCTATAGAGGAAAAATTTTAGTCATAACCAAATCATGAGTCTTTGGCATAGAAGCCTATTGTAATCATAGTTCATTTCATTTACATATTGTAACTTTATTCAAAACAATAATATAACTTTTATTGTCACAACAATAATCACTTTCTATAACTGAATTTAAACACTCCCGTCAACAATGAGATTTCCACTCCACACAGCAACACAGTATTCGTTATTGCACTCCACAGACGACAATGACAATTTACTTGGATTATTGAGAACAACAATGTACTGCTAATCTCAACTAATGTTCACAAAGCACTATTTACAAAACATAACTGTCAGTTCACAGTTTGTTTGCCTTGGCTAGTTCTTCTAGCTCATTCACTCAAGTTCACAGTATATCGAACCCAAGACTTGCAGTGACAGTCCACTGAACTTCGAACTCAATACTCCTAGAGACAGTCCACTGCACTCGAACTCAAGACTTCCAACTGCGTTGCTTCCGCCTGGATGCTGCTCAAGTTCACTCGCGTGTCGAACCCTAGACTCCTGGGCACTCTGATTCACAAGTTGAACTCACTGTACAATACTACAACAACTGACTCGCTCCTTCTTCACGTCTCTTATTTATCACTAAACCATAGTTTCCAGAAACTACGATTTCGCGAACAATCTACAGATGCCGAGAGGATGGCGTTTCCCGAAACTTCTCTGGATTTCTCCCCTCAGTCGCAGTTGCTTTACTTCCTCCTCTCTGCCGCGGCCCAGCGTGCCATCGTTCTCCTTACGTCCGTCCCATCCAGTTTGCGTGGCTGCGGCCTCCTCTCTCTCCGCACGCCCTGCCCTCTGTGGGACGAGTGATCGATTCCCGAGGCAGCCGTCACAATATATTTATTACATACCCATTATATATTTTTTTTGTTCCATGATCATATTCACCCGAAAGATGGGATGAATAGGATTCGTGATCATATTCATTCGAAAGAGGAGGTGAATAGGATCACATGTATAATTTAATGCCTGATCCTTTTCCAATGGCCTCTGGGTTGGAGGATCACTACCAATTTTTTTCTTTTATCCTGACAATATTGCTAAAGGGGAAATGCAATTGATACTTAGTACTCATTGTAAGTAATAGATCAAATCACAGTAATTTTCTTAAAAAATTCCCTTCAAATTTGCTTCCATTAATTTTCTTCACAACTTTACCAAAAAATAAAATGAAATGAAGTTCACTGGTGTCTGTTTTGTTACTAGTTTCTTGAGAAAAGCTAACAAATGTGAAAACCTGGGGCTAACACACAGCATTGTGAAGGAAATAGCCATTAGTACCCTCAAAGGATCGGTTCAGATATTGAGAAATCACTTGTATGGGAGTGATAAAGGAAATTTCAAGTTATCCTAACCGATGGCTATTGATTGGTTTAGATATCAATGCCAATAAATCCGTACTATTATTTTTCTCGCGGTATATGTCATTCAAATCATTCTAACATATCCGATGATACTACTATCCCTTTCTAAACTGTAAATGAGCACAAACGCTACTTAGGTGTAAATTTTTCTGATGTTTTGTATATTCGATTCCCTAACCATTTCAAATGTAAATCGTTTTACCTTTTAGGTGTGTTTCCAAATTATATGTAATACGCTTTGTCAAATCTGGCAACCTTTTCATAAAGGAAGCTTAATTTATTATTATTATTATTATTATTATTATTATTATTATTATTATTATAGGCCATTTGTGAGTTAGCTAGCTACAAGTAGAAGCATAGCGAGGGAGGGAAACTTCCCTGTCCAGTTTCTTCTTCCCCTGATGTGCAGGTAGGTTTCACAACCTCTGATCACATTTATATTATTTCAAAGTGAAAGAATCGTTAAAGTAACAGATGGCATTGTTACTTACTTACTGACTTTTAAGATAAATCCAATCCCTACCATCATATCCCACCTCCCTCAAATCCATTTTAATATTATCTTCCCATCTACGTCTCTGCCTCTCCAAAGGTCTTTTTCCCTCCAGCCTCCCAACTGACACTCTATATGCATTTCTGGGTTCGCCCATAAGTGCTACATGCCCTGCCCATCTCAAACGTCTGGATTTAATGTTCCTAATTATGTCAGGTGAAGAATATAATGCGTGCAGTTGTGTTGTGTAACTTTCTCCATTCTCCTGTAACTTCATCCCTCTTAGCCCCAAATATTTTCCTAAGCACCTTATTCTCAGACACCGTTAGGCATTGTTACCATATAAAAATACTAAAAAGAATATAACTGACGTAATGACGCTACAACTTACAAAACTAAAGTCTCAAGTTTGTATCACTCATCAGGAGCTGAAGGCAAGATTAAAGATATTTGAATTGGCGCCGTTCGAAAGGACGAACATGACGTCACTAACTAACCAGGAAGTCCACTGAAGATTGAGATTTTAGTAAATTCTGAATGTGTAACATTTTATACATTATTCAGAATATATTATTGTTTCCTTTTTTTTATGTTACTTGATTTGTATACAACAAGCTGAATTTATAAAATATGACATGTATTCTAAGTAGAACACATTCTTTTTTTCTTCCGTAGTTCCGCAATTGCAACATTAGATAGGAATATTTCGATTTTCACTTGTTATAACCCTGTCTTCCATATATCAGACATTATCCAAATCAGCTGTTGCATTTTGTTGTCTGTCTACTCAGTCTTTGTGGAGGTTTATACGAGTTGATCGTAATAGTATAACTTTGATTACCAGAAAGAAGTCCTAATACAGGTTATTTACATGTATTTGTAACGACTTCGTGCAAAGACAACGTAAATGTAACATTAGAAAAAATATCAAAGCTAATAATGCGAATTATTTACTTTCTGTAAAATGGGTGAACCAAAAACAAGTGTTTCTTTTGTATGCCAAAGATGTCTTCAACCACTAAAACTTGATTCTACATTTGGAAATTTGGGAGAACATACGCTTGCCGAATTGTCTCGTAAGTTTAATGAAATATTTTATGTAATTTTAATGTTCGCTGTTAAATCTCGATTTGCGTAAGAGCTTCGGAATGACTCCTGTAGGTTTAAGAATATTGAACTAGCATATAAGTTAATAATGTTATTGACTTTAACATTTCCTTTATGTAGTAGTTATTTATATTATAGTTTTTTCTGTCTCGTAGTACTTAAACCTACATATTAATTAATGGAGAAGCCACACAGTTTCTCTTAATTCCTAAGAGTTGTGTAATTGATTTTGACACAGCAGATAGGCTTGTATTACGCATGAAAATACTATTTGCCACAAAATAGGCCCATATTAATAGCTAATTGAAAAAAGTTATGAAGTAAGAATGCCTAGAGAATACACCTAAGCGATCTAAATTTAAAATATTTAGGCCTAATTGATATTTGAAAATGGTTGAATATACGTAAGATATTTGCATAGGAAAATATAACCAAACCTCTTTGTAGATGTAGGCCTACTCTCTATAGACTTCCAAATCGATTTTGGTTACAGTATATGCCACAATTTAATAGGATTTTTTTTTTAAGTTATACTACTGCTGACTCCTAGGCCTATACTCTGCTACAGATTTAAGAACTAGGTAACAGAATAGACTGTTACAGAAGATGGAAGATGAGAATGGTGGTAATTAGACATGTACTGGAGTAGCTACTGTAATTATGTTTTATTAAAACATTAGGAAGTACCGGTACGGTACCTACAAAAAAAGTTGAATTGTTTTTACAAGTAACTTGTTTATATGGTTTAAGCTACTAGTTTGAACAAAGACTTTATCATTAACTTATAGCTAATTCGCAAGTAGAAGTGATAAGCCCACATAGATCTGTTATGGGTATCCATCTCTTGCAATATTCATTCCTAGTTTTCCGCCCTTCACTGCAAACTCAGCATTCTCCAGTCTTTCCTATTTTCTGCCTTCTTCTTAGTCTTCGCATACGATCTACATATCTTAATGTTGTCTATCATCTGATATCTTTTTCTGCCTTGAATTTTTGTTCACCATTCCTTCCAGTGCATCTCACTAGGCAGTTTTTCTCAGCCATTGACATAGGCAATTTCTTTTTCTCTCCCTCCTCAATTTTAGCATTATTCTTTCTTCACCCACTCTTTCTAGCACAGCTTCATTTCTTATTCTCTGTCCATTTCACATGCTCCATTCTTCTCTATATCCACATTTCAAACGTTTCTTGTCCTTTTTCTTCACTTCATCGTAATGCCATGTTACAGCCCCATACAATGCCCCACTCCACACAAAGCACTTCACTTATCCCTTAATTTTTTTTCCAGAGGTCCGCAGAAGATGCTTCTATTTTATTGAAAGCTTTCTTTGCTATTGCTTTCCTCTTTTCGATGGCAGCAGCTCATGTTTCTAGGCTATTTATAGTAGCTAAGTACATTCCAAGTATCCAAAGGTGTCTATTTGTTTCACTGACTCATTTCGCATTTGCACGTTTACCTCTTTATTTTTCTTCCGATAACCATGCTCTTCGTCTTGTTTGCATATTTATCTTCATCCCATGCTGCTCACAGCTGTATTTAGCTCCAGTAGCTCATATCCTATCGCTAACACTGGTTTATGAATACGAAAAACGCTGATCATCCACCGGAAGCCCGCGCTAAAAACGTCTATGAATACGGCCCCTGGTCTTTTAATCCCTCCATACAGGAAATAACATATGCAGGAGAGCGCATGGTTTTTAAACTGACGTGATAACACTAATAATTATTATCTATCTACTGCGCTCCAATAGATGACGCAATAGTAAGCACATTCCTTTCACGGTTTATCTCCTGGTTGGAGAACAGTACATATCGAACATGTCATTACATAATTTTATTTTCATAAATCTACATAACAGACGACATTATCCATTCTCTTGTTAACCGAGATGGAAATTATACGTGTTTTATCTTAAATAGTCCGAAATATAGTCCTAGATGGCGAGATTCTTTGCTTTTTCTGTTGCTGTATTTTTAGGTTGCCCTCACATAATCAGTATGTAGCCTATGAGAATATCCGCATTCTTATAGAAGGTAATCCTTTGTAACTTTTTTATCAGGCAGTATCGGTGTGATCAACACAAATTTTTAACACTCCATGATAGATAATTGTGAACTAGGCCTATATTAAATTGGGATGTGTTTGAAGATTAGGTAAAATTGTATTCAATAAATTGTAACTTGTTACCCATATTACCCCACTATAGGTATTCAAGTTACCTCGAGCCAGCCAAGCCTACACAAAAACCTAACTCAACCCAACTCAACAAATTACTATGATATTATTAAATAATTTCATATACAGTAAGTAATCTAAATCATTCCTGACATAGCCAGCCACAGATGGACCGTATTGAGTTATGGAAACTAGAGTCGACGGCATTTTGGAAGGCAGTAGTCAGCTAGTATTTGCGTCGAGAGAGACAGATAGAGAGAGCAAGGCAGCGTACAACATTGCCGCATCGTACTTCACGAGCATGTGCAATACAAATAGCGCAGGAGAGAATTTAAATTATCAAAAGACAATAATGACCTTAGCCATTGATTACTGTAAGCATGACACCAAACATAAACTCTTTCCTTCACTAACAATATTCTTTGCATTGTTCTCAATCCCACACCACATGCTTCTGCAGTTGTTTCTTGCACGTTTGCAACATTGCAGCCAGCATCAAGATGGCCGGCAGCGTTCTGCTCGTCAACGTTTTTAAAATAATTACACACCTTAAACAATATTTTCCACGCCTGCCTGTGTAATACTTGTCTTTTTACAGTCTCTCCTTCCATTTATTTATCTTACACACACACACACACACACACACACACACACAGTAAATGTTAGTTTTACTTATTCAATGTATTGAAACACTCACACGTGAACAAACGAACTCAGGAAGTACATGTTACAGGCTGATTCCAATTGGTTCTACTGTACAAGCTTGTGACATCACATACCAGAAATGCTATGGCGCATATAGCAGCCGACCGCCTTCCAAACTGCCGTCTAGTCTAGATATTTATCAGTGAGCATGTACATCAGGATTATCACGTACAAAGTGAAGCTACAAGAGTACAATATACATAGAAACACTTTCTACAGCTTGCAGTACCTATTATGTAGTAAATATACCCTGAGCCAATAGCAGAAAAGAATGAAGTGCAGAATTCAAGGCATTACATAGTCTATATAACCTATGTCACTTTTGCTCTGAAGTAACTATGGAAACAAGACATGAATAAATACAAAGAGTAAAAAACGACTCTGTACACACCCACCAATTTATTCTCTTTTACATAATAATATACACATAACTAAAACAAAAACATACTGTTCCGTTTGTATAGATTATCCTCACTGATTTTTTTTTTTGCAAGGGAAATTATCAGCGAATGAAAGGCAAGTATTTTTCCTGTGTATTCCCTCATAGGGTTGGAAGTAAATCCCGAAAAGACGAAGTATATGATTATGTCTCGTGACCAGAATATTGTAGGAAATGGAACTATAAAAATTGAAGATGTATCCTTCGAAAAGGTGGAAAAATTCAAATATCTTGGAGCAACAGTAACAAATACAAATGACACTCGGGAGGAAATTAAACGCAGAATAAATATGGGAAATGCCTGTTATTATTCAGTTGAGAAGCTTTTGTCATCTAGTCTGCTTCAAAAAATCTGAAAGTTAGAATTTATAAAACAGTTATATTAACGGTTGTTCTGTATGGCTGTGAAACTTGGACTCTCACTTTGAGAGAGGAACAGACATTAAGAGTGTTTGAGAATAAGGTTCTTAGGAAAATATTTGTGGCTAAGAGGGATGAAGTTACAGGAGAATGGAGAAAGTTACACAACGCAGAACTGCATGCTTTGTATTCTTCACCTGACATAATTAGGAAGATTAAATCCAAACGTTTGAGATGGGCAGGGCATGTAGCATGTATGGGTGAATCCAGAAATGCATATAGTGTGTTAGTTGGGAGGCCAGAGGGAAAAAGATCTTTGGGGAGGCCGAGACGTAGATGGGAAGATAATATTAAAATGAATTTGAGGGAGGTGGGATATGATGGTAGAGACTGGATTAATCTTGCTCAGGATAGGGACCGACGGCGGGCTTATGTGAGGGCGGCAATGAACCTCCGGGTCCCTTAAAAGCCAGTAAGTAAGTATTGCCTCATTCTGCGCTTTTACCAATGAAAGAAAGTAGTAGTTGCTAGGTTGCTACTGAAATTATTGTTCTTTTTTTTTCCAACTTATTATTTCATACTGTCTTGCAGTTCCAATTCATGCAGCCCCAGAGGTAGACTTGGAATCACAAGCAGGGAGTTTGGACCGCTACATCCCCGCTTTCCGTTTGACAGAGTCAGGAAATGGAGCGAATGGTTTCATGCTAGTTGGCGATGAGGGTGAAACTGAAAGCCTGAGTCATCGCATGCGGGTGACTGCAAACCTGTTCGACATCCTCTCAGGCAACTCACAGGTGGACCATCCTCTGTGTGAGGAGTGTACGGATGCTCTGCTGGACCTCTTGGATCAGCAGCTCAAACTTACCGAGGACGAGTGGAATGACTACAGTGAATTTCTGAAAAGGTTACACTTGTAACAGTTTGGAATGATCTTTCTTACTTCTTTGGTACATGTGTCTGACTATTAGGAGCACACATTTGTATAAAATGTTCATTTTCCTATTTAAATAATTAATCTATTGATCTTGAAGCATTAAGTATAGTTGTTTCTTCTTTCATATTGAATGGGGCATTGTTCATTGTGTGGCAGAAAACTGAATTATTTTTTAGACTTTAAATATCCAATTTAATAGATACTTTGTAGTTTTATGTTTCCGAAATTCAGTAGTTTAACAGTATTACATTTTGTTGAGCTTTAATAATTTCTTCTTTCATAATGATTAAAAAGTATGATTTTACTCTTAGTACACGGGATGTGGGATGAACAATACCAATAGAAAGCTGCATAACTCCATAATTAATACATTTATCTAAATGCTGTTTGTTGTAAGGGACAGAGGAATTCACAAAGTTTTTTGGTTCCAACATTATTCATTATTTCCATTTTATATTAGCAACACTGTTAATTTAATTCATTGTTGCTGACATTTCCAATTTCATGAAATCTGTCAAGCCGTATGAGGTGCACTGTCTTTTGCAGCAAATGACTTGTCTAAATTTGTTGGTGGTTGAGTTATAATATTTTCTTATCCATGGCACTGTATGTGGTAATTTTGTAAATATTGATTGTAACCGAACTTTGCATTTTATTTACAGATTAGAAGCTGAAGAAGAAGACCAAGGTATAGAATCACTGGAAAAAGAATTAGCAGATGTGAGTAAAGTAACTGACATAAATCGTATACAATAAATAATGGCATTATTAGGGTGTCCAGTCACGAGCACCTCAACACATACTAGCCATTTGCTAGCTCTTTGCCACTGTAATAGCACCTGTCTTTGTTTGTCATTAAACTACAGAATTGATCGTGTTATTAAATGATATCGCAGTGTTTTCACGGCTGGCTTGCTTGTTTGTGGGCGCACTTATTGCTTCAAAAGAGCATCTGAATTGGTCACCACTGATTTATAACTTAGAAAAGCTGTTCACTGATAACATGCACTTTTCATGTTTCAAAGCCTACACTTCACTAGGCCTAAATCCTACATTCGACTGTAAAAACAATAAGTGTAGCTGATTGTGCATATACGTGATAAATACAGCATCAAAGTGTTTGGCAGAGTACTGAGAATATGTATTACTTCCCCATGCGGAGTTTTCAGAAGAGTTGTGGCATTCGAGATTGAAAGCCCTGTATAATGCTGATAAGTTAAGATCATTTAATATAAGAGTTGTTTTATAAATTTTAATTACACGATACTGTTATATTTTGTTCTTGGACTTCACTCTTTGTAATTATTGCACATCAAAGAAATGCTTGTGTAAGCATGTTACTAGTAGAAAAATTATGCTTACTGGGTTTCAATGCTTCAGTTAAAGGCAGAAGAGCAGAGGCTCTTGCAGGAGTTAGCAACACTACAAGAAGCAGAAATTGCCGTTAAAGAGGCAATTGCCAAAGAAGAAGCTGAACATGAAAGACTGGATGGAGAGGAAGAGCGATATTGGCGGGAATATACTAGACATCGACGTGATCTCATGCTGACTGATGATGAATCTAAAAGGTTAGAAATGCTTCTTTTAGGTTAATTACTATCATCAGCTTTCATTTTTGTACAGTGAGCCCCAGCAAATGTTCCCGGTGTTTGTGCTTGCATTCGCAAATTCGTAGCACTTCACCAGATTAAAACTTACTGCTATGTTATATTAATAAATTTACTCATCATTCATCATTTGCAGTTCAAGTATTGGACCGTAGTGGATCTGTTACAGTCTCCAGCCAATGCCATGGCCCATAGGACATGATTTGTTTAGGTTTTTTGCTTGGAGTCCTCCATTCGTGTGATTTCTGATTTGCACAGTATTATTGAATATACTTGACAGGGTCCATGTTGGTCTTTCATGTTGTTCGAGAAGGGAACAATCCGCGGTTCTCCTCATGAATCTCATCTCTGCCACCGTCAAACGTTTCTGTCTTCCTGACGGTCCATGCCTCACTGCCGTACGTTAGAACAGGTCTAGCAAGAACAATAGGAGTTTTGTCAGGAACCGTCAATGCTTATCTATTTAACAAATATTAGTTTGCAATAATTTGTCACATTTATTTGGTTTTTAACGTTTTCGGCTTGATTAAGCCATCTTCAGAAAAGTTTATGCCTATGTACATGAAAGTGGTACATGTGTGTGTGATACAAATAAATAAACCAATCAAAATCAAAATGTTAAAATTTTATTTTTTAAAATTTTGATTTATTAATATTTAATTATTTTACTGAAATTTTTTATTAAATTATTATTTATTTGTAATTATGATGAAATTAGTAATTTTCTATTTATATTATTAAATCTTTGTTAAGATTTTAAAAGGAGCTAAATGGAAGTGGGCTACTACATAATAAGTATCGTGTAAAACAATATCGATTGATGAATTTGCTAATACGACACCTGTTAAACTCTTTAGAAATAGGTGAACATGCAATGAAATTTAAAAAATTACAATATTAAAACTGGGCTATGTGAGCCATGATCAAAGTTATTAAAAGTTATTAAATACTAAAATTAAATTAAAACATGTGTGATGAAGTTGCAATTGAAACAGGTTGGTGTATGTAGTGATGTCCAGAACTGACTGAAATTTGGTGAATCAGTATCATGAGTGCTGTGGAGATATCCCTGAAGACGCTGAAGGTGAGAAGACAACTGTTTGGTGCACAGTGTTTACAAATATTACGTGAACTAGGTCACAGTTGACGGTGGAAGGGGGGGGGGGAGAATGGTTATAGGTTGATAAGCCATCACGTGGGTTATATGCGTTCAAGTTGAATAAAGGGTTGTGTAAGTTTGGAATATGTTCGTTTAGAAGCGGTATGCCTAATTTAGTTGCCCGGGCTATATGAAAATCTTCAGCTGCGGTAATGTGTATGCAATTATTTAGGGGAAGTATTACGTGCAAAACTTCATTGATATTAGTTAACTCATGGCCATTCTCGATTAAGGCCCAATTGTATAAAACTCCCTGACTAAAGATCAACTTTGATCGGAGATCGAAAAGTAAACCGAGTTCAGACACTTCTTCTATTGTATAAAACTTTTCTGCGATCAAATTACCTTGGTTCAAATGCAATCTAAGTTCACGTGAAAAGGATTTGGCAACATCGCATAAACAGGTGAAATACGTGATGCGCGGACAATGTTATACAGGTTTGTTCAGTGTTGCCAATCTAGCGATTTTAACTCTTTTTCAACAACAATTTCTTCTAACTTGACCTTTTTAGCACCCCATAGTGACAAAATTTAATCTTTCTTTGTTGATAATGAGAAATCTAGCGACTTTACAACTACTTTTTCGCGACTTTCCGTATTACACTCTGTTGGAGACCCTGGTTTTTATTGCGATGTAAATAATGGCGGACAATAAGAAGAAGGTTGACTGTTCTCCAAGTTGTTATCATGTTATGGTGTTTGATACTGCTAAACATAATAAAGCTTCATAAAACGACAATTTTCGTTTAGTAATACAGTTAATTGAAAATTTATGAATGTACCTATCATATCCATTAATAATTAATGGTTGTTATAAATATAATATAATTATAGGTTATGTTATTTAATACTGCTGAACACGATAGAGCCTTATAAAATATAAGGTTGTGTATTAAGGTAAGAAATTGAAAGAAATATATATAAATGTACCTATCATATCTATTAATATTAATAATAATGGATATTTTATTTGCACGATCTGTCACTCGTATATTTCAAACAGAAAAGAAATAACTGAACTTGGATCATCTAACTTAATCGGAGAAATTTCTTCAGTCAAAGTTGACTTTAGTTTGAGACAAATTAATTTCAGATTAGACTTTATACAACACAAAATTTCAAGTTCAGCTGAAACAAGGATCAATTTAACCTCTGATCTAAGATTAAATGGTTTATACAATCGGGCCTAAGTGGGTCGCAAACTTGGACTTTCTCCTGATATATTAAAGTATGCAACGTGTTTGCTGTATCATGCCTTTCAAAAGGTCTAGCAAGAGTCTATAGATTTGGAGTCTGGTGTATTTCTGTACTCGTGATGGTTTAAAACCTTGATTTAATACCCCAGTGACTAATATATTTTGATATTTTGTTTGCCATATCTTCATTTATACTAAATGACATCTTGTAACCCAAGAAATTAAAAGCGTTGACTCGTTTAATAAGTGTTATTAATACAAGTTTTGTTTTGAATAGGATATTTCCCTTTGAAGGCCATGACTTCAGTTATCTATAGAAATGCTAAGTCCAAAATCTGAGGTAGGATAGATGAGGGTAATTATAAACAAATACTGTGAGAAATACAAAACTGTTAATATAAAAATTTTAATTTGAGGGAATATTTAAATTAACATGTTGGCTAACCTACAAAGCAGTTTGGCGCCAAATAGGAGTAACTCCTTAGTTGTGAACGAATGTTTTGTAAGAGTCTACAAAAAAAGTTGAGAAAGAATTTTGCTTCACCTTCATTTTTGGCAATGTAAGTAAAGTGTACAGTGCTATTTTTTCAAGAATATGTTGTTTTTATGAGTAATGTATAGTAATTAACATTTATTACAATGGTTTTGAGATCTCCCATAACCTCAGTTCATTAAATTACGACGTGTTTACATTTGCCCCATAGTTTTAATTGCATGGGGCTAATTGTAAACATGTTTTACTATGGTTACATTTCGTACTTTTCAGTAATCAAAGAGACCTCCACTCAACTACACTGTAGAGGATTTAAAGAGGTTTGTCACAGATGTGAAAAATAGTAACTACAGTTATCGTGAAGTTCAGGAGGGGTACTGAGTTCCTATATCGTCATATATCATAGGTTAAAGAGACGAAATGTACCAGTGACCAATATTGGAGTTGGAAGGAGTACAGCTCTTTCTTCTGAAACAGAACAAAAAATGTTGTTGTTGTTTTCTAATGTCAGGCGTTTGACAATAAAGTCATTTGACCTCTTGCATTCCAATATTTTTCAAAGATATTATCATGACTAGCCACTGAAGCACAGATTTTGAGGTGTTCCGAATCCATTTCTTGGTTTGAGTTGCACAATGGGCAGTTAGGGGACTGATATATTCCAATTCTATGCAGGTGTTTGGCCAAACAATCATGGCCTGTTGCCAATCTAAATGCAGCTACAGACGATTTTCGTGGTAAATCGGGAATTAACTGTGGATTTTGATGCAGAGAGTTCCATATTTTCCCTTGGGATTGTGTTATCAAATTTTGTTTGTTGAAGTCTAAGTATGTAGATTTAATAAATCTCTTCACAGAGTAATACGTAGATTTACTAACAGGTCTGTAAGTAGCAGTGCTGCCCTTCTTTGCTAAAGCATCCACATTCTCGTTTCCCAGGATTCCACAATGGGATGGTATCCATTGGAATACAATTCTTTTATTGAGTGATATAGAGAACAATGTTCAGTGTCTGATAGCCCGTGCGAAAATTGGTGTTTACAATTACCCCCTCTCAAAGGGGTAAATGTAAACTAGCAGTTAAAAGATAAAAAAAAAGTCAACCTTATTATTTTAAATCCATTTTTAGGGAAAAGAAAGATCTAAAAATAACACAATGTTTCTTTGTCATGCTTACCGTTACTGAGGGTTGTGTAATGTTGAAATATATTTGAAATCAGTGAAAAGTGTTTACAATTATCCTGGTATACCCTAATTTGTCTTGGATTATAGGCTACATGCCAGAGGTCACCTCCAGAAGAAATCTGCATACAGCAGTGTGTCCAGATGTGTTAGTACACGGAGCAAATCCTGCATAATGTTTTCTTCTCCGTAACTTAATTATATGATTCATATATATTATAAACAGAAGGGGAGATAGTCCACAGCCTTGTTGTACTCATAGATTTATTAGTGCCCATAATTAATAAGTTTCCAAAGTTTATGACTAAAGATGCCGATTCGACTATTCTCGTGAGTTTGTCTCCCCTTATCTACATGGCTTGTGAATCCCAATGTTTAGTTTGTTATCTTTCATGCATCAGCTCTTAGCTCTTATTTATGTATGTTCTAAGAGATAGGGAATGAGGGGGGGAAAAGATAGAGATCATGAAAGTTGCATGGTTGGAGAACCCCTGTCCCCTGAAATTACCTGTGCCAGTCTGTCTTCAGTAAAGGCACGCAGTTAGTCAGCTAAAAATATGTGCAGTTTATTAAGTTGTGTTGTGTTTTACAATGGTTACATTTAGTGCGTGTATGTGTACTTACAAATGGCTTTTAAGCAACCCGCAGGTTCATTGCCGCCCTCACATAAGCCCGCCATCGGTCCCTATCCTGTGCAAGATTAATCCACTCTCTATCATCATATACCACCTCCCTCAAATCCATTTTAATATTATCCTCCCATCTACGTCTCGGCCTCCCCAAAGGTCTTTTTCCCTCTGGTCTCCCAACTAACACTCTATATGCACTTCTGGATTCGCCCATATGTGCTACATGCCCTGCCCATCTCACACGTCTGGATTTAATGTTCCTAATTATGTCAGGTGAAGAATACAATGCGTGCAGTTCTGCGTTGTGTAACTTTCTCCATTCTCCTGTATCTTCATCCCTCTTAGCCCCAAATATTTTCCTAAGAACCTTATTCTCAACGTGTATGTGTACACATTTTAAAAATATATATACGAAAACAGAAATTGTTTGTAGTAGAAGAGAAAACATTAGACGTAAACTTTCTGGCCGCCCAGTTCATATAGAAAAGCAATACTGAATTTAGTGAAAAGGTTTAATGAAACAAGTCCTGTGAATGATATGATATGAATTAAATATCACACATGATGGGCAGCACTTCCAGCATCAACTATATGGAGGGTGAGTACCGAATGTTATTAATATAACACAGTACGTAAGTTTTAATATGGCAAAGTACCATGAGTTCACATGTGCAAAAGGAGCGATAATATTGGGGGAGAGGAAGGATCTGCTGCTGGTTGGCCGACAGAAACACCAAGAACATTTGCTGGACCCAGTGTACAAATTGAATTTTATCTTTCGTTAATGTAGCCTATCAAAGGTAGGAAAATATATAGACTATTCAGAATATTTTATTGTTTAAGTTTACATACATACTAGAAAAGTCATGTTCGAATGGAAAGAATTTTATTTTTAATTATAGCTTCTAGAAATGGATGTGAATCTTCATGTAATGTAAACCATCAAAATACAGTATATCATACTCACAGGGCATCATTGTGGACCCCATTATACGTTTTGAAGTAGAATGTCATCAGTCAGCCGAGGTCCACCTTGAGAAGAAGTCGATCTATGAGCCTTCAGACAACTATTTCAAGCTGAAATATGCCTTAATTCACATTGAGGTATTCGGCTTGCTCATAGGTGCTCGAGGGACTGTACCAGCTTTTTTCGAAGAATTTTGACAGCAGTTTGCTCTGCCAACATCTCTGAGGGATGACATTGTGATAATTGTGTTAAAAAAATCCTACCAAATCCTAATTAATCACATGGTGCCACATTAATAGCAATTGTAATTTTTCACGCCCTTTTCTTTGTTTCCCTTCTTTAAAATTTAATATCTATGTTTACATATGTATAATAATTTTTTTTTTTTTTTTTGAGGATATACTGAGTCCGTAAGGGCTACCCTCAATGGGGGGCAGTTTACTATTATTATTTATTATTAGTGTCATAACTCGAAAATTGTGATTTGTAAAGATATGCTATTTCCTAGTAAAATACTGCTGTAAAAATATTTTAATAAATAGGTACCAAAACCTTTGATAATTTATTATTTTTTTTATTAGAATTTCATACTTCCAAGTAGTAAAACAGTGTTGGAAATAATTTACGAAAGTAACATGTGATTCTCGACATATGACAGTATTTTACTGGATGTGCGAAATGTACCCAGTATTCCACTGTTTATTTACATATTGTGATAACAGTGTGCTAATATAAATAATTTTGCATAATTCTAGCTTGGAATGCCAGCTTCATTATGCCCAGGCTCAACTAGAAAAATTAAAGAAGACAAATGTCTTCAATGCAACATTCCATATCTGGCACAGCGGTCATTTTGGTACTATAAATAATTTCCGTCTAGGACGTCTACCGAGTGCACCTGTAGACTGGAGTGAAATTAATGCAGCTTGGGGCCAAACAGCTCTGCTTCTTACTGCTTTGGCTCGAAAAATGAATCTTACCTTTCAACGATTCCGTCTTGTGCCATATGGAAACCATTCATACATAGAGGTATGATTAATTGATTAACTAGCGGACTTACTCGTGTTAATTATGTAAGATTTGTGCGGTTTACAGCTGTTTCAGTGCTTCACGCACCATCCTCAGAGCCTACTAGATCCCGGCGTCATTTCGAACTTCTCTGCCTGTTATGTGGGTGTGTTTGATTGTTGAAAGGTGTTGAAGAGTGGAGTCAAATAGTGTGTGTGTACTGAAATTGATCTGTGTGTTGAGAATTTGATTGGGATGTGTTTTATTGTGTTTGTATATTTCTTATTGTTCTAGTGTGTTGAGTTTTTGGTTCTTGGGTTGTGTGTGTAGGATTTCCATGTCCGCATTTATGTTATTGTATGTATGGTTAGCATTGGTTATGTGATCGGCGTATGTAGATGTATTGTGTCTTCTGGTTATTGCTTTAATGTGTTCTTTGTATCGAGTTTGGAATGATCTGCCTGTCTGTCCTATGTAGAACTTATCGCAACTATTACATGTGAGTTTGTATACACCTGTGTGGTCGTATTTATTTGTTTGTGTTTTTTGTGTGTTGAGATGTCTTTGTAGTGTGTTTTCTGTTCTGTATGCTATGTTGTATTTCTGCTTTCTGAATGAAGATGCGATCTTATGTGTGCTTTTGTTTTCATATGTTAGTGTGATGTATTTCTTGTGTTCTTGTGTTTGTGTTGTGTTTTGCGTGTTTTTGTGCTTGTTAAGTTTTAGTTTTGTCTTCCTTATGATGTTGTCTATTATGTTTGGATTGTATCCGTTTTCTTGTGCTATGTATTTGATTGTGTTCATTTCTTCATTGTAGTGTTGTTGGCTCATGGGTATGTTGAGTAATCTATGTACCACTGTCCTGAATGCAGCATGTTTGTGTTGTGTATGTGTGTGGTGGTGGTGGTGGTGGCAAGATTCAAAATGGATAGAGGTATGACTAAAAATGAGTTTGTATTTAGGGTCATTATTTCCTTGCAATTACATGTCTTGTTCACAATATGACAACTTTGCATTGAAAAATACTGGTCACAGTTACTTGCATCTACTGTACATGTTTTCACATTTAACTTAATTTTAGAAGTCTCAATATATTGTATTGTGATACATTACCAAGTTGCATGGTTTTCAGTAGTTAAGAAACGTTAATGGTGTATACCATTACTGGAAAACAGTAACTGTGCATGTGTTTAATGTAAATTATTTATATTTTATTTGCCTGAAGAGACGAGTTTTGGATCATTTTCGAAGTACAAGCTATAGAAATCTCTCGTGTATGGTTTTGTGCGTTTTTAGTCCCGAAGAATCCAAAAATGGAAAAATAAGTCCTTATAAATTTCTTGACACGGTCTTTATTATTACTATTGAATATCGGATATGTATTTCACTCGTATTTCACCTCTAGGTATATTAGGATTATAAGTTTTAGGGTATATACGTTACTGGGTTAGTACTGCTACATTACAATTTAGCAAATACACTATTTACAAAAGATGAAAAATGTTTACAGCTATACTTATTTACAAATATACAGTTAAGTGGCACTGAATGGTCAAAGTTGATCTTATTTAAATATGATTTCAATATGTATCACAGGGATGATTGATTACTGCAGGACTTTTTAACATAATTATTGTGTTGTGCAGGGTGTCGTGTCAAAAGAAAACTTACTGGTCTTTGAATTTGTATGTGCAAAAGAAATTCGGGAATTCTACACCTTCTTTTGATATTACTTATACTTGACTTAAATATACCACTTAGATACAAAGATTCTATTTCAGCTATGACTTGCGCAGCATCTGTGGAAAGTGTGCAGTATCCTTGTATATAGATAGATATTTATTTGTCATTAACATTTATATTAGTTATGGTGTACCACAACTTATGTATACGGGTTTCACCATAACTTTCTATTACATGTACCTACAAATAGCATGCAATCCTGACAGCTGTTCAACTCATAACTCATCTACTCCCGCTATTAACTTAACTCTAAACAGTCAATTCCTTCTTATTGATCTTAACTGTCCACCATCTGTTCGTTCCACACTTACGTTCCTTTAAGTATTCTAATCTTGCTAACTAAATTTATATATAATTCCGTCTTTCTACCTTACATCTAACTCGTAACACTTCACCCGGTTATACTCATTGGGATCTTCTTTTTTTTTTTTCTACCTAATACACGTCATGTATCCTTGTATAATCCTCAAAAGAAATCCACATTCTTTATAAATGAAAATAGGAAAGCTACAAACAGTGTCTCATACTTTTTATTCATGTGATATATAGTTACAATTAAGCATTAGTGTACTTCATGCCAACTATTTAAAAAGCTATTGCTGTCGCAGAGACATGGAATTCGGTAAGCACAGTAAATAGTTCAACAGATTTGTCAGTGTCTTTAACATCTGTAAACTTATTTTTAAGGGTATAGTATTTGTTTCACTGTAATTACTGCTTTTTCTCGAATACCTCGTGCACTTTTTCCCGAAATATACAAGTAAAAAATACATGTACATGGCTTATTCATAATATGTGCGTCCGTTTCGTCTGCAATATTCGCCGGGCTGATCACGTAACACCATCCCTCGAAATGTCCTGGCTCCGTCTAGAAGATCGTAGGAAAATCCATTGTCTTTCCCTTCTCTTTCACATATTGCATTTCTCCACTCCTGTCTATCTTGCGTCTCGTTTTCAAAATTTATCCACCCATCATAACCTAGACACACGATCACAACACTCCTCAATATTATCCATTCCCTCCCACCGAACATCCTCATATTCATCTTCTTTCACTGTGGCTGTTCCTCGACTTTGGAATTCCCTACCGAGTAATGTCAGGGACTGTCAGACATCAAACCAATTTAAGAATAGGCTAACGAAATATTTTTCTAACAATTCTTGTTAACAATAATAGCTGTTTCAGGTTTCTCAATGTTTAATGGTTATATATATCACAGAATAAATATTTAAATTGTCTCATTATTATTATTATTATTATTATTATTATTATTATTATTACTTACTTACTTACTTACTTACCATTTCTTACCATTGCTTATTATTGTTACACTAACATTACTTATCCAACTTTCATTATTTACTTTCATGTTGTTTTATGGCCTAGATATTAATGTAATAACTATGTAATCAGCTGTATTCAATTAGAATTTAGAGTCTGGCTGGACGGAAGAGAAGGCCTACTGGCCTTAGCTCTGCCAGATTAAATAAATTATTATTATTATTATTATTATTATTATTATTATTATTATTATTATTCAAATTGAAGTTGGCAACATCACCCTATTTTTCTCCTGTGCAACTCCTAAGATGGTAGTGCATTCCATTACCTTCTCGCGCTGGTATTTCAATTGTTAACATTGTTAAATGATGTTTGGATTAGCAGTACATGTCAGGATCAAGTTCATGAGTGATAAGTGTTTAGTTTGTGCATCTTATATTTTTATTTCTAAAAATCATTCCCACTAAAGAAGGTATGAGATTGAAATTTTTTACATACGGCAAAAAACTTAAAATTGTCAAAGATGCGGAGGAACATGGAAATCATTATGCACGCTCTTAATGTTGTAGGATATCGTGTAAACAGCCGTTTAAGCATGACAACTGACATGTGTGCAGAGCATGCACATAGGATGGATTTGAAATATGTCCTGTTTCAGGATAAAATTTATTTATTATGGATTTATTAGAATAATTTCGAATAATTTCGAGGGAAAAATTGTTCCGGAGCCGGGTATCGAACCCGGGACCTTTGGTTTAACGTACCAACGCTCTACCACTGAGCTACTCGGGAACTCTAACCGACACCGATCCAATTTTTCCCTCTATATCCACAGACCTCAAAGTGGGCTGACAACCGTCAAGCAACCAACTTCGAGTGCACACTAACTCCGTGTAACTTAAATTGTGGTTTTCTGTTAACGAACAGTGACGTGTATTATGCAAATCAAGATTTCAGGTATAACTCCCTGTAAAGTTGATTTGAATAATTTCGAGGGAAAAATCGTTCCGGAGCCAGGTATCGAACCCCGGACCTTTGGTTTAACGTACCAACGCTCTACCACTGAGCTACTCGGGAACTCTAACCGACACCGATCCAATCTTTCCCTTGATTATTCAAATCAACTTTACAGGGAGTTATACCTGCAATCTTGATTTGCATAATACACGTCACTGTTCGTTAACAGAAAACCACAATTTAAGTCACACGGAGTTAGTGTGCACTCGAAGTTGGTTGCTTGACGGTTGTTAGCCCGCTTTGAGGTCTGTGGATATAGAGGGAAAAATTGGATCGGTGTCGGTTAGAGCTCACGAGTAGCTCAGTGGTAGAGTGTTGGTACGTTAAACCAAAGGTCCCGGGTTCGATACCCGGCTCCGGAACAATTTTTCCCTCGAAATTATTCAGATCAACTTTACAGGGAGTTATACCTGAAATCTTGATTTGCATGGATTTATTAATTTGTCCTACAGAATAATCTCTGTAATGTTGACAATTAATATTTGAGGAGAAAAATTCGCTCCAGCGCCGGGGATCGAACTCGGGTTCTTGATTCAACATACCAAGTGCTCTGACCACCGAGCTACGCCGAATTCAATCCTCAGCGCCAGAGCGAATTTTTCTCCTCAAATATTAATTGTCAACATTACAGAGATTATTCTGTAGGACAAATTAATAAATCCATAATATTCTCATAGCTGCAGTGCATCATAACTGCGGAATCCCGGCCAAATAAGTCACTCGATTGAGTGCGCTCCTAATATAATGGCAGTTGACACTAGACATATATGTCAACATATAAGCCTAACTTGGAGTCAGGCCACAAAGGGAAACACTGAAGGAGGAAGATTCGATCCGGTGCTGTTCATTCATTCATTCATTCATTCATTTATTTTATTCCATAGATCTTACATGAGCAATGAAGCTTTAAGATGTGGAACATGTCAACATTTTACAATATTACAATTACAATTTTTACAAATTTTTATAGTTTTACAATTTAGTAATTTTCTACAATTTTTACAATTTTGTACAATTTTTTTACATTTTTTTACATTTTTTTACATTTTTTTTTTTTACATTTTGGCGAGATGTAGTGAGATGAGATGAGGTCCGAGGATTCGCCAAAATATTACCCGGCATTTGCCTTTTCGGTGGGGGAAACCTCGGAAAAACCCAACCAGGTAATCAAATCAAAGGGGGTAATCAAATCAAAGGGGTTGATGTCAAGGACTCGCCATAGACCATCCGGCTTCAGTCCCACGGCTGGGGAAAACCTCCGAAGAAACCAAAGTCCAAAGGGGGGTCCAACCCAAGCCCGAACGCAGCTCCGGATCAGCAGCCCAGTGAGTCTGTCGACTGACCAACATCGATGGCTCTACTAAAAGTATACAATACATAGCCAATCAGATTATTAAATTTACAAACGCAAACGATCATTCATAAGTTGAGCTATATTATAATACAAAACAATTTAATTAAATTTAAGGCATAAACAATTCAACCAGTTGTGATATACAGAAATTGATAATACATATCATGCAAACTACTTCAAATTACAAACACAAACAATTTATCAGTAGAGCTATATAGATTACTATTCAATTTAAAGCATATACAATTCATCGGCCAAATCTATACAAATATATACAATACAAAGTAGCATACTTTCATTAAGCTATACAAATTTGTGCAATTAATATCAAGTAGATTAATTCAATTTATAATCATAAACAATTCATCAGTTGAGCTATACATATTACCATTCAATTTACAGTAGGTCTGTATACAATTCATCAGTAGAGCTACACTGACTAGTAATCATTTAAGAACATATACAATTCATCAGCCAAACTATACAAACATATACAATCAAATTAGTTCAATTTACAAACTTATTTTCGTTAAGCTATACAATTCATATGAAGTAGATTAATTCAATTTATAAGCTTAAACAATTCATCAGTTGACCTATACAGTATACTATTCAATTTACAGTACATACAATTCATCAGTTATGCTAAACAAAAAATACAATACATAGTAAACAGATTAAGTCAATATAAAAACATATTTTAGTTGAGCTATATAAAATTGTACATGTCATTTAAGTAGAATAATTCAATTCACAAGCATAAACAATTCATCAATTGTGTAGAAGGTATGAGTATGTAGAAATTTGGTTAATTCTTTTCTGAACCTTTTCTCGTATTGTGGATTGAATTCAGCATAGCTCAGTGGTCAGAGCGCTTGGTACATAGTTCCCCGGCACCAGAGCAAATTTTTCTCCTCAAATATTAAAATTTATTTATTTATTATTAACTGAACTGTATTTGCATTCGTCTTTAATTTGTTATGGATACATTTGTTGTAAGTTTTATTTTTGTAATTTCTCCCCACCCTTTCTAAAGTGGGGTGCATGGCTTATTCAAGGACATGGGGTATTTTTGAAAATACAGTATTCTTTCCCAGATTTGAAAATAATTTTATCAAAATACATTATCACTCATTTGGAGGTTGTGATGATATTGTTTTGATTTTATTTTTATGTCTGCTACAGCTCATTGACTTATACATAATGATACAACAATTAATGTTTAAACTAGGTGCTAGCTGAACACCGTGAACTGCCGCTGTATGGTTCAGGTGGTTTTCGGTTTCTTTGGGATACAAAGTTTGATGCAGCTATGGTTGCTTTCCTGGATTGCCTGCAACAGTTCAAAGAGGAAGTAGAAAAGGGTGATTCAGGATTCTGCCTCCCATACCGAATGGAGAGGGGGAAAATTGAAGATTCGACCACTGGAAATTCTTATTCAATCAAGTAAGTTGCTCGTTTTTCTGATTTTTGTGAGAATTAAAATGGAGTGTGTATTTTGGGACAGAAGAAGGCGAGAGTGACTTACTTAAGAGATAATTCTTGTGATTTTGTTTCAGAATCCAATTTAATTCTGAGGAACAGTGGACAAAAGCTTTAAAATTTCTCCTGACAAACCTTAAATGGGGATTGGCGTGGGTTAGTTCACAGTTTACCAAGGATGAGGCTGACAATCTACAGCGATGAAATGTATTTGTATTAGCCGAAAATTATTTTATTGAAGTTGAAAAAGTGTATACCTTTTTTAACTTTGAGACTTTTAAATACTGTATATAAGTTCGGTTCATGATGTACATAACTCTATACTAATACTCCTTACTCTTTGGTTTAGAGAACTTATGAAAGAATTAACAGCACTGAATGGAATAGCGTGACCCATTTAGACCAAACACAGGCTGTTTGGAACACCGTGCTGGGCAGACCATTTTACATGGCCTTCAAAACAGTGGGTCCTCCTCTTATTGATTTGCTATTTTAAGAAATTCGTGTCAACTTTTGACACTGTTTCATATTGTTGAGGTAATAGGATGATTTGTAAGGATCTGGATGAAAGAGGTTATGATCTCCTTAAAATAGCCTCTCGGAATTGACGTGGGGAGAAGAAGGAAGTACTTGAAATCCCTAAGCCACACAAATAGAGCCCCATAGCTTGAAGAACAAAAGAAAACGAATTTCACTTTTTGTTATCTAAAATTCTTTTAATGTGTAATTATTCGTTTGTTATTATGATACTGCTTGTGAATAGAGGTACTCTATTTTATTTTTGTTTATTACATTATGACAACGAATATTACAAATAGTTACGTCACTGACATGCAGAAAACCTGTATGAGGTCTCAAAAATTACAGTATGACACTAATACCTTCTCTTCAAATTCATGTTAGGTTTTATGAATTTCATACTGAGCGACCAACTTATGTAACATTTGTTCTGTTAAACAAGTCTTATTCTGAAAGTAAATTTGAGAATAAAAACTAGGTGGACATTATATACTGTCTTTACCTGAAAAGAAGATATATATAGTAGAGTTTTATGTTTCCCTTCAAATTAATACTTTCCATGGAATGTAAAAAAAATTCTAATTATGAAATTTCTTTGTATTTCATAGGAATTCATTATATATTATTAACCATTATTAAATTTAAACAAGTTGCAGTATGTCAATCCTAACAGAAACTTTGTAGTTAATAATCGATCACACTATTAAACTACAGTATTTGAAAAATATCTCTCATTTTAATTTTCGTATACTTGTATAGTACAGTGCAATCAATTTTGCTTTCGGCCGGAGTGTTTTGCCTATGGGCGAGCACACCATTTGTTAACCAGATGTCGGTGATTAGTGGGAGAGAGTTCCATTTTTTATGTTGGAAAAAAATGGAACACTCTGCATCATAATCCACAGTTAATTCCCGATTTACCACGCAAATCGTCTGTAGCTGCATTTAGATTGGCAACAGGCCATGATTGTTTGGCCAAGCACTTGCATAGAATTGGAATATATCAGTCCCCTAACTGCTCATTGTGCAATTGAAATCAAGAAATGGATTCGTAAAACAATAAAACAAACCAACCATACAACAATACACAAACAACCTCAATATCTGTTCTTCAGTGGCTGACCATGACAATATCTTTGAAAAATATTGAAGTGCAAGAGGTCAAATGACTTTGTCAAATGCCTGGCATTAGAAAACAACAACAAACAAACAAATTTAAGAGGCTCATTACATACCTGATTATCAACTGAGATGTTGAAACTGCCCCACCTTCATTCTCCACACATTTTTCGCATCTCTTTAAGGAATTATTCGTCGCATTTTCCAGAATCCACTCACAAAATACAAAATATGCGCATACGTACAGGGTCACCTGGCTGAAGAGCATGTGCCACAGTTATTTTATAATAATTTAGTAACCTTTTGCACAGACCCATATGAAACTCCCGTTCCTAATTGGTGATTATTTTTTCCTTCCCCATAATACAGCAAGTAATCTCCTATTTGTGATAAGCCATCCCACCTAATGATGTTATTGTAAGAGTCAGTATAAATTCTTTAGGAATTCCAAGCACGAAACAGAAAGCTGCAGGGAAGGCAGAGAGTATTAGGGAATGCAGCTATCAAGATAATTTGCATGGACAATACTGACGGTGTTTTCACAATGAATAAAGACGGGACTAAATGTTCAAGCTGCACAGTGAGTTTTAAGTTAAAAGTGATTGAATTCGCCGAATATCATAGAAGCAGAGTTGCTGGTCAACAGTGCAAAGTGCACAAGTGGTGGGAACAAAACCAAGCCCTTTCAGAAACTCCAAATAAAATATTTCATTCATACAAATGACCCACCCTGGATTTTTGTTGCAAAAAAAAAATATTTAAAAAAATACGTGAATATAGTATTTTCAAATATTTATCGACAGAGTAAAAAGGACATGAATCAACAAACATACCATACTTATAAAATTATATAAAATAATCACTGTACTGTACAAACAACATCACATAGATTAGAATATTGGACTCTTTAACAAAACAGCAGAAAATCGAAGTTGCAGAAATGAAATTTCTTCAGGGACTTAATGGGTACCTAAATTTTGACTTTATTACAAACAAAGCCATGAAGTATTTTGAATTTACCAAGTAAAAATAATTACCACTTAAATGACATGACCATTTGTGGAAGATAAAATATTGAATATAAATCTTGAAGTTATTTTGTTAAACACAACAAATTAAGAGGAAAAGCAATTACATGAAGGGGAAAACAATTTTAAAGATTTTCTTTGACAAGAAATGGATTCGGAACACCTCAAAATCTGTGCTTCAGTGGCTGACCATGATAATATCTTTGACAAATATTGGAGTGCAAGAGGTCAAATGACTTTGTCAAACGCCTGGCATTAGAAAACAACAACAACATATGAAAGTCCCACTTGTGCAAGATGATGAAGAGATTTTCTAGAAGAATTTTCTAAACAATTACAAATGTCATGTAATCTTTCTTTGGTGAGAACCCTACACTGCTTTTTTGGTTTCTTATGCTGGACACTTCCAGTTTCCTGACATTTATTATAAAGATTATTATCTGTTTTACGAACTGGAGCATCTACACCCAGAAATCTTTCTTGCAATCATCTTCGAATTTCACGAGCTGACTGAGTTAACACATAATAATAATAATCATCCATGGTGCTACAGCCCATGAAGGGCCTAGACCGACCAGCCCACATGCCGAAGCAGAGGTGGACGATCATCCAACCAGAATGGAGGTATCGTGTGGTTAACATGATCCCCTCAGCCGTTATAGCTAATATTCGCAACCGGATTTTGCTACCTATCGTAGCTCCCCAAGTGCATCACGGTGCTGGGTGGGCACCGGTCCCATACACTGGCCGAAATATCGTGAGAAAAATTCTTCCCCCATGAGGACTCGAACCAGCGCGCATTCCGTAACATGAGTCCTAGGCAGGATGCCTTAGACCACGACGCCACGGCACGGGACGGGTTATCACATATGAATCGTAAATAAAGGCAGGCTGTGCCGTTGTAAACTCACGAGACATAATACACTTTATGTATACTGTCGAATTAAGAAACTAGCAACACAACACACACTCGGGAACAGCTGCGCTGCGACAGTCGGCAAGGTCAACAAGCAAGCATTGTTACTCCAGTGTGCGGTAAACGAGTTGGGGCTCGCTCATAGGAAAAACCCCGCGCTGAGGTGGAAAGCATAACTAATTGCACTGTATAACAGTACCAATGTAAGCCTGAAATGTACTGAACAACTTTATACTTCTATTTATTTCGTATTGTCTAGCTATGAGATGACGTTAAATTTAAGTTTTGATACCAGTACAATTCGATATGATATTGTTCGTTGATTATATTACATTGTACATTGTTTTATAGATAAACTTTGTTTAATATAGAAATAAAGAAATATAAGTAAGTTTATTTTATTTTTGAATTGTATATTGAATGGTTACATTCGTATTCAATTAAAAAGCCATTTTGTTTTTTTCAAGTGTCAGACCTACACTTTCGAGTCTTTTGCATTAAAATTGATATGAGATTTTTTTTCTCAGAAGAAGCATATTATACGAGGTCTGTCTAAAAAGTATCCGACCTTTAGCCAGAAAAAATATTTCAAATACCTGACGGGGTTGGGACACTAATCCCCTTCAAAGTAGGCCCCTTGTGCTTGCACACACTTAGCCCACCGATCCTTCCACTGCCGGAAACACCTCTGGAAGTCTTCTTTTGGAATGGTGTTCAGCTCCGTCGTCGCATTCCGCATTATCTCTTCTCTACTCTCAAAATGGGATCCTTTCAGTGGTGTCTTCAATTTTGGAAACAACCAGAAGTCGCAAGGAGCCAGGTCTGGAGAGTAGGGAGGTTGGCGAACGGTTGTAATTCCATGTTTGGCCAAGAAAGTGTGTATCAATTGGGATGAATGTACGGGGGCGTTGTCGTGATGCAAGTGCCAGTTGTTCGCCGTCCACATGTCTGGTCTTTTGCGCCGAACTGCATCACGGAGTCGCCGGAGAACATCGTGATAGTACTCCTTTGTCACCATTTGTCCTTCCGGTGCGTATTCGTGATGCACAATTCCACGGACATCAAAGAAAACAGTCAGCATCACCTTGATTTTGCTTCGCACCTGCCGCGCTTTCTTCGGCCTTGGAGACTCGGGATGCTTCCATTGCGACGACTGTCTTTTTGTTCCTGGGTCGTACCCGTACACCCATGACTCATCTCCAGTTATCACGGTGTTCAGAAACCCAGGATCAGTGTTGGCGGTGTCCAGAAGGTCCTGTGCAACGTCACGACGGAGGTCCTTTTGTTCTGGGGACAACAACTTGGGCAAGAATTTCGCAGCCACTCGGTTCATGTTCAAATCATCACGCAAAATTGCATGTGCAGAATCTTTACTCACTCCAACCTCTTCGGCAATCTCCCGCACGGTCAAACGACGATCTGCCATCACCAAATTTCGCACCCTCTCAACAACAGCTGCACTCCGAGCAGTTTGGGGCCTGCCACAACGCTGCTCACTCTCCGCTGATGTGCGGCCATCTTTGAATCGGTTGAACCACTCCTTAATTTGTGTTACACCCATCGCATCTTCCCCAAACACCTGCTGAATCTTACGAATTGTTTGACTTTGAGAATCACCAAGCTTTTGACAAAATTTGATGCAGTATCTTTGCTCAATTCGTTCAGTCATCTTGCGAGAAAACTAAATCCGACAAACACCTAGAACAGCACCTTACTTGGCGACCACCAGCCAGTGACTGGCACATGCGAATGCGGTGAAAAAATTCAAGCATGCGCATTACAGTTCCTCCTTCCACCATGCACAGTGGCGCCGCCTTAGAATCACAACTTTACGCGGGAAAAATTAAGGTCGGATACTTTTTAGACAGGCCTCGTATGATGAGTTAATAATTGTAAAGAAAATATTCAATTCTGTTACATTAGCAAATAGATTTTCTTGTATTGAAATTCACGATTATGCCTTTCTTTTATTTAGTGAAATTGAGAAATAAACATACAGAAGAGTGCAGGACCTGGCCAAAAAATTTTTAATGTTTGAAGAGAGCATTGAGCTTTTGTTTTCATGAAGAAACGAATTGTTAAACTACTTAGATCACATTGTTCTGCATTCTATATGCAAATAAATACAATATTAGTATATTGTCGATGTACAGGGGAAATTAATCTTTATTTGAAAGTTACGAAGGCCTAATTTCATTTACTAGACGTGAACACCCTTTTTCCATCAACCACGAAGTGCCTCAGGGAATATAAAATTCTGAATATTCTCTTTGCCAATCGAATCGTCAGCCAGTAAATTAGTTGTAGGTAGAATCTCTGCTTAGACTCATCTCGAAAGCAAAGCCATCAATGGTCAGTAGTTATTGATAGACTAATATGTATATCGAACATTATTTTTATAATCTCTTATAAAGAAAATATTAATAGTAGACCTAGAAAACAATTTTTATTTTAATGTATTACCAAATAAAATATGTAGGGTAAGAAATTCTGTAATTTTTAGAGGGATCCACTGTTTTAAAGGTTAACTTTTGTATGTTCTCTGCTAGTCTAAATTACCAGAGATTATGTTCCTATGTAATTAACAGTAATTAAATTGACCATGGTCCAGGAATTCGGTTAAAGATTCGAAATGGGTTAAAGTATGTCTGTCATCAGAATGTTCACAGTTGCCGTTACAAATAACAAACATGTTTTGATCGTGCATAGGTATATGACTTCAGTGTAAATTTAATGTGGTTGTAACTTGTCCGATGTTATAGTTAAGTGGGTTGCATAATGCTTTGAAGTCTGTGAAAGTATGAAATCCTTATCGAGGTACGTATACAACTGCTATACTTGAGTAATTTAAGAGAATGTTGCAACAGGTATTAAAGTTGTGGCATTCTCTTCCATTACCTGACTCAACATTCCCTTTTTATGCGTAGCATTCACGACAGTGAATATGATTCCGACATGTGGCAACAGTGTGCTATTCATTACCGTGTAAATTTTGTTTAATTGAAGAGGATGATTAAGTTACCCATGATTCTTCAGCACTATTGAAAGATTTCCTTAAAAAAAGACGAATTTCTTTATTGTACAGCAGAGACATTTGTTTTTGGTCAGTAGAGCACCTTTTAATCGAGACTAAACTTATTGTACATGCTCAGAGACAGCTATATACATACATACACAGGGTTTTTCATAAGTAAAGCAAAAACTAAATTTTTCAAACTCTTTTCTTTGGGTCGAAAATCAAAACCAATGATACGAGTAGATAACGGTGTAGACATACGTATTAAACACTTTCTGAAAGAATTAGCATAATTGGTTGCAATTTATAGATTTTATTAACGTTTATACAAATCGCATTTTCAGAATAATGCAAATAAAAAATAAATTCAACTTTTTTTTTTTTTTTTAAATTGCTCAGACACTTCAAATTTAATATTTTGAAAGGAAAATTTTACAAGGCCACAGGCATGGCTCAGTCGGTTAAGGCGTTTGCCTGCTGGTCTGAAGTTGCACTTGGGCGCGGATTTGATCCCCGCTTGGGCTGATTACCTGGTTGGGTTTTTTCCGAGGTTTTCCCCAACCGTAAGGTAAATGCCAGGTAATCTATGGCGAATCCTCGGCCTCATCTCGCCAAATACCATCTTGCTATCACCAATCTCATCGACGCTAAATAACCTAGTAGTTGATACAGCGTCATTAAATAACCAACTAAAAAAAATTTACAAAAAAAGAAACAAAATTTTCAGCCTTTATTGTACAGGGTGTGACAACATTGACAACATTTTTAAATGACAAACTATTATTTCTTCTTTTTTTCTGAAAGATTGGTATTTTATTTATTTATTTAGTTTCATTTGTTTTATACAAAACGTTTGGTTGGTATGGGAACAGTTTCATTGTCGACTTGTTTAACGTATTTTTTCCACAATTTACACAACTCTTGCAACAAATTAAATTCTAATTATTTAATAAGATGTTCAAAATGCTCCCCATTTACAATCTGTGTAAAATATTGTAGATCGCTTAGTCTCTCGTATTTTGGCAACCCTAACGCACACCTATGCACTCTTTCTGTCCCTCGCACACACTCACTCACACATATATACAGTGACACAAAACACACGTCCCTCTTTGTTCAGTGACTCCAGCTGCTTTGACTACATGTATGTGGAAGGGAATCTGTGACAGAACTTATTACCATCAAACAGTTCAGTTCTTAGTACAAGACTAGATGTTCACTTGTTTGTTCTTGAGCATGCATAATAAATACAGCCTCATCAAATGTATGTTGAAACAATGGACGTCGTGTTCCTGAAGACCAAGACAAGCCATCTGTACTCTAACAACTAGTGGAATTACATGATGGCTCTCAAAAATGATCACATCATATCGTCACTGTGTGTCAATATAACTTATTTTTTGTTCTAACAGGATAACATCTCGTAAATATTACATGTCAAGTGTAATGTAAACTTTAGTTTCACAACAATTTCTCTAAATGTGTGCAAATGGATGACCAATATAAATCTTATTCTTGTAAACTAACGTACTCAATATTGTTATTATAATATATTACATTTCTTTCTTGTGTGGTGAATTCGTTATGAAAATTGTATGAAGTGTCCAAAATATCACGTGGTGTTATGTCTGTGTCTGTGTGTGTTTTTGAAAGTCGGTTACTGAATTCTCTTTTGTACTTGTAAGATCATATTAACCTTTAAACAATTTTTCTTATGGCATTTATTACTATGAGTGCATAAAGCATTCTACACATATTAACATACCCTACACACACACCACTGCATCTTGTAACGGTACAAAAATAATCTGATTTCTTTCACATTAGAAGATGATTTACTCTTAATTTATGAGGTTATGTAGAATACAGGAAGTGTATTTCTGAAACAGTACAGATTCAAACAGATGAGATACCATATCTGAAGTCCCATACAGTTAAATTTCTCAATGAGAATTTCTATATTGATGTATAAAAAAATAAAAAATCTTGCTGACTTTCGTAATGAGTAGGAGGATATTTTCTTAGAAGCGTCATATGATAATGTTCTTCGAACTTTTAACGTTTTCTACTATTCTTGTAGTTTAAAAAATAAAATTATCATTATAACACCCAGCAACGTTTCTAAATTGTATATTGCATTTATAAGAATCTATAAATTATATAACCTAAAATTGTATGTAAAAGAAATCATCAAATCTAAGATGTAAGATATGCATTAAAATTTCTTGTTGACATGTATGTTGTATCTTTCTGTGTTTCAATTTGTTCATGAAAAAGTTGATCAGCATAATAGATGTTTGAAGATATATGAAAGTCTAAGTGAAGCAAAGAAAAATATTCGTTTTTTTTTTTATATAAAGACTAAACGAAGTATCCAAGCTGTGTGCTATACTATATGTAATGTTAAATTAGTACAATTGTTGTAGGAAGGTAATCAAGGTCAACAAAATTTTAGGTGTGAACATAAAAGTACTTTAACCTGAAGAAAGAAGGCCATAAATGTGTTGACCACAAAGATAACCTTTCAGCAATTTCAACAGAGTACAAATATTGTAATGTTGTAAATATTATAGTTAATGGTGATATTATCTACAAGTGAAAATGTCTTGTTATTTAGTAACAGCAATTGAGTTACTTTCTGGTGACAGGAAAGTCAGACTTCCTTTGGAGGAGAACGTTAAGTAGGCTATGCTTGCTAAGTTTTTAATATATTCGGAATAACTTTATTGTGCTATGAAACTGAAAATGTGTAATTATACCACTCCCTTTACATATTAACCCACCAATTTACATATATAGAAAGGCTAGTGATCCAGAATACTTTTGTAGAAGAAGAAGAAGAAGAATAGTACTATAATATATTTGGATGCTGGAAAACCAGAGTCCCTGTCACAACCTCGTAAAATTATTGAAAAGATGGTTGTTGAACATTGCACTTAACAATAATTCCTTGTTATACTCCATGTTTGAAAATTATTATATAATTTAACATTGTAAGAAAAGTGTAACAGGTACTGAGAACATACACTATGAAATATTAACTCTTAAATTTGTTGTTGCTTGTTTACCCATTTCATGCCTTCTCTCCCATCCAGAACTTTTTAATGTATTGTTCCCTGTACTGTTTTCCAAACCCTCCTGGGCTCTACTAGTTTTGGCTGTGCCACATTCCATTTCTTATGTGTGAAACTCATAGAATGTGAAATTCGTAATCTTTGATAAATAATAATAATAATAATAATAATAATAATAATAATAATAATAATAATAATGATAATAATAATGATAATAATAATACTAATAATAATAATAATAATAATAATAATAATAATAATCCATGGCACATGACCAACCTCATGGTTTAGTAGTCAGAGCTTCTAGCTATATAGTTCATGAGGTCCTGGGTTCGATTCCCGGTTAGAGCACAGGAATTTTTCCTTAAGGGGAGAGGATGGTAATTTTTAAAACCTTTTTCCTATTTGGTGTAAAATATTAATTTTTTGTATGTAGAGAGCTCACGGCTATAGCAACTCAACAAAATATAAATATTTTGAATAAATTATTTGGGAGCCAGATTTGAAAAAAAAATGTACCCAATGCAGGATTTTACTAAACTCGATATATCCAAGCCATTTTTAAAGATAAATTCAAACACAATGTTACAATTTATTTGTAAAAGCACGCTCTACAAACTGTCTATGACAGAATTTTGATATTAGTTCCTACATTTGTAAAATAAACAATTAAAATTTAATAACATTTTTTTTTTATTTTCTTTCTTGCAACAGAGAGACTTATTTTTAAAATGAAATGAATTAGGGAAATTCTGTTACAGAGAAAAGTATCCTAGTAGTCTAGAGAATGTGTATTCTAAATTTCATTCATATATCTTTAATAGTTCAAAAATTATATCGATTTTTGTCTGGCTATGTAGCAAAAAAAATAAAGCTCCAGAAACAGCAATCAAAGGGGGTGTGATTTAATAATCCAGAGCGCAGGAACTTTAAAAATGGCGTCTCAACATCCAATAAGGGTACAGATACCCACACAATGTTATACAATGTATTCCACACACATCACAGAGTATTTTAAAGAAAAATTTGGTTTTGAAAAAAAAAATGAAGTTCCGGAAACAACAAACAAAGTGCGGTGTAATTTAAAAATCCAGAGCGCAGGAAGTTTAAAAATGGCGTCTCAACAACCGATAAGGGCACAAATACCCACAAAATATTATACAATGTATTCTACACATATCACAGAGTATTTTAAGGAAAAAAATTGTTTTTTGAAAATTTACTCATTTTTCACCAAAAAATACCATCCTCTTCCCTTAAAGGGGATTATTCCTGTGTTCGCCCATGGCCTGGAATTTAGGTTAAGGTACACCCACAAAACGCAAAATATGATGAAAAATTAGAATTTTCAAAATATAACTATTTTAATAGAGAATTTTCTCCCCTTTAATTTGATATAAGAATTTTCGATTTATGCCTTATGGTTTTTCAGATAAGTCCCATTTTCCAAAATTCTGCGTCATCACTTCTACGAAGATCACTCCAAAAGTAATGCACAACACTTTTTAAAATTTATTTTTTATTCTAAACTTTTGCAATTTATGGAGGTCATAGATACATCCTTCCCCCTTGTATTCAAATTTAATTTAAGTCATTCCCGTGAGTGGTGCCAGAGAGTAGCTCAGACGTGTTGCTTCAGACTTTTAGTGTGCAGGTATACAGGCCCTCATTCCAAGGTGGTGTAAGGCAATTGAAAGGTGCGGGGATTAAGTGGAAAAGTGACGTATTGTTCCTGAAGGATGTATCTACATTCTATGAAAATAGCAAAGCTGTAGGATAAGAATGTAATTTTTAAATAAATATTGTGGATTACTATATTAAAATATCTTGGAGCAACAGTAACAAATATAAATGACACTCGGGAGGAAATTAAACGCAGAATAAATATGGGAAATGCGTGTTATTATTCAGTTGAGAAGCTCTTATCATCCAGTCTGCTGTCCAAAAATCTGAAAGTTAGAATTTATAAAACAGTTATATTACCGGTTGTTCTGTATGGTTGTGAAACTTGGACTCTCAGTCTGAGAGAGGAACATAGGTTAAGGGTGTTTGAGAATAAGGTGCTTAGGAAAATATTTGGGGCTAAAAGGGATGAAGTTACAGGAGAATGGAGAAAGTTACACAACACAGAACTGCACGCATTGTATTCTTCACCTGACATAATTAGGAACTTAAAATCCAGACGTTTGAGATGGGCAGGGCATGTAGCACGTATGGGCGAATCCAGAAATGCATATAGAGTGTTAGTTGGGAGACTGGAGGGGAAAAGGACCTTTAGGGAGGCCGAGACGTAGATGGGAGGATAATATTAAAATGGATTTGAGGGAGGTGGGGTATGATGATAGAGACTGGATTAATCTTGCACAGGATAGGGACCAATGGCGGGCTTATGTGAGGGCGGCAGTGAACCTTCAGGTTCCTTAAAAGCCATTTGTAAGTAAGTAAGTAAGGATTACTTTTGGAGTGATCTTCGTAGCTGTCAATCCCCTCGTCCAGCATTGCTTGGAAAATAAACTTCTTTCTAGTCCCAAAATAAATGCATAGATATCAGGGCATGATCATTAGATTGAAAACACTTTTTTCATAATGAAGTAATTTATAATCTTTTACTGTTAGTCATAAAACTGTAAATTTGTGTGTCAGTGATGTTGTACGTCATTTTAATAAGAGTCCAAAAGTAGAAATTAAAATTCTGAGGAGGATGGGCATAAACCCTGGGACAAACACCATCGCAGGATTTGTTGCATCAATGGAAAATAAGGACAAAAATGCCAAAAAACATTCAACACCTGAAGTTAAAACAAGGAGGAGGTATTTGAGAGGCAGAAAGAAGCTGAAACTGGGCCGACATGAAGCTGCTTAAGGGGTGACATATGATGATGCAGTCTTCTAGGCTCTGAAAGTTTGTAGTTCATTTCCTGTAAATAGTAATTTTAGAATATTTAATTCTTTTAAACATGATATCTCAGTCAAATATGGTGATACCAAGAACATATTGGTGTCATTTTGAAGCTTGAAATGTCCCCTAGTGCCTGACAATGAGTAAAATAACATTAATTTAGTTAATAATTATCTATGGATTTTTTACATGACATATGCAACATAAAATATTAGTATAAGTTACATATATGATAATATTTAATTAATGTAAATGAAAATGAAAAATAGCTCTATGTCAGGCACTAAAGAATAGTTTTAGCTATAAAACAGTGAAAAAATTGTGGCTCTATCTTAAAAACTGCATGAGCTATCATGTTTCAAGTTGTATGTCAAAATTATAAACAAAATAATTTTTATAAACAATTTAGACATTCACTTCACTCTCTTTCTGGTACCATTCTCAATTGTATAAAAATTTTACAGAGCAAAATTATGCAAAACAAAATTTTTTGTATGTAAAGGTGTAGGCTACATACATCTTAAAGTCGACCTGGTTGGTGAGTTGGTATAGCGCTGGCCTTCTATGCCCAAAGTTGCGGGTTCGATCCCGGGCCAGGTCGATGGCATTTAAGTGTGCTTAAATGCGACAGGCTCATGTCAGTAGATTTACTGGCATGTAAAAGAACTCCTGCGGGACAAAATTCCGGCACATCAGGTGACGCTGATATAACCTCTGCAATTGCGAGTGTCGTTAAATAAAACATAACATTAAAAACATTTTACCTTAAGTTTAGTTTTAAGACCTTACAATCATCCTATCATATCATCGGGGTAATGTAACTCCGCCTTCCAGGTGCCCCAACCTCAGAAGTGGGTTACAACTAAGCCAATGCCAGGAGAGATGCCACTGCTACAGGTTTCACCTGGACAGTCCAGAAAATGGACTTTTGGTCCAGGCAACATTTTGATTCTGCTCTGTATGTCGAAATATCCAGGAATTGAAATTTTGTGCTGTCTGAACAAGCTGGATATTCAGTTTGATGAAATGATTGCCTCAGTATCTTAAGAAGTGTGTATGGATATAATGCTTCTGATGAACAGTGTGTGGATATGCTGTGAATTACTGAAATTTGTAATTCCAGTTCCAGTATCTAATGCCTTCTGTGAAAGAATTTTCAGTTTACTCGGTCACATCTATACAGATAACTGAAACAAACTGTCTGAAAATCTGATCAAGGCAGAGTTGCGACTAAAAGTTAATTTTGGAGTATCATGTTCTGAAATTGTCCAGTTTCTTAAAGACAATCCTAGTATCATTTGTGCAGCTAAACGTGGAAAAAAATATACAGGTTTAAGAGGGACTAATGATTAAAAAGTTAATAGGCCTACTGTCTATCTAGTATTCAAATTTCAGTACATACACCTCTATGGTTATTTCTTGTCATTATTTCCATTTATGCCAAAATGTAAAATTTTGATTTTGTCCAGGAATCGGCAACAGAAAGTTGGCATCCCTAGCACTGACAGAAGTAATTTCTTAAAAATTATGGAAATTATTCAACATATAAAAGAAAGTAATAAAAATTAAATTATTATAAAGTAAAAGTACAAGTACTTGACAATGAGTTTTAATGATTTTACGCAATTTCACTCATGTTTTTTTTTTTCATAAGTTTTAAATACTACTAATTATAAATTATTGGCAATTTGACAAAAAAAAACATTTTTCATGTAGTTATTTATCAAGCACGACCATTTTGTACTGAAAAAAAAAACAAAATTCAAGGTAAGATACGACTCTTTTATTTATTGTCAACAATCAAACCAGGTCTGCTGTATTTACAGCCATACATCCTCAGCAGACGATATTTATACCTGGAAATAAAATTGGATTAAAAAACAGTGACTATTTAACAAATCTATATTTGTTCCCTGTCTCTAATTATGAACATAGTACTGTAACTCCATTACACTGGTCCACACCTGTGGAGTAACGGTCAGCATGTCTGGCCGAGAAACCAGGTGGCCCGGGTTCGAATCCCGGTCGGGGCAAGTTACCTGGTTGAGGTTTTTTCCGGGGTTTTCCCTCAACCCAGTATGAGCAAATGCTGGGTAACTTTCGGTGCTGGACCCTGGACTCATTTCACCGTCATTATCACCTTCATCTCATTCAGACGCTAAATAACCTTAGATGTTGATACAGCGTCGTAAAATAACCTAATAAAACAAACAAATCCATTACACGAAGAAACAATATGGAAGAGAAGACTATTTCTAATATTTAGTAATATATCCATTCAAGATTTATTCATTTAAAAGTTATGCTGTGTAATTTAGAATTACTGTAATTTCCTCTCCACTCTTTTTCGTGCGCATAGTTTTGAAGGATAATTAATGTATGAAAGACTCTCTGTGCTGTTCAATTGTTTTATTTCATTTAATCAGTGTGCTTTCAGCGAACAAAATTGTTTGCCATTATGTAAACATCTGAATTTCCGGATGTTGCAATTACTGATAAACCCCTAACCCCAGAACTTTCATCAGAAGTTAACAAATTCTTCGATATGTTCATTCTTATTGAAAATTCTCATTACATTCTGAAACTCATTGAAAATCACTAATAATTTTTTTGAAATCTCATTTAAGATTTTTACAAATTCTTTTGTAAGTACAGTAATGATTATGAATTTAATAGAAACGTGGGGAAACCTGTTTATTTTTTTGCAAAGTCATTAAGGGTGATATTGATTGTGAATCTTTCATAAGCAATATCAGTCTTCGTATTCCTGCTAATGGTTTAAGATTTCATAAATTGTTTTATAATAAGAATCCTAAATCTCTCTCTCCGGTCTGCAGATGCATTAAATATGCTAATTTGCATGGATTCAACTTGGATCCATTTAATGTGTAGTATATCTTTGAGTTTTAACTCACTGATCTAATTTTAATAATTATTTGTCCATATATTTCTTGCATTTGGTCTATTGATTCATTATTTCAATTCTCATTGTACTAATTTTATAATTTTATAATTATTATTTGATCAATGATTGATGTAGACCATTATATTGTTTGTATTTCATCTCATTGCCATTTTCTATCATTCATTCTCATCATCATTTGTTGTTTTGTTCTGTTTTGTATCGTGCAAAACTGTAATTGGCCTTGTGCTGTTGTTTTTGCACGTTAATATTCTAAATAAATAAATAAATAAATAAATAAATAAAATAAAATAAATTATTATTATTATTATTATTATTATTATTATTATTGTTGTTGTTGTTGTATTTCATTTGTACCATTTTAGGATAAGAGTAAAGTCGTACATGCTGAATAAGGACCAAATTCATGCAATAGTCTAGATGAGACTGTTGTACAGGAATGGATGGATGGACAGATAGCATGCCCTATACCAGTATTTGGGCAACAAGAGTGCTGAAAACTAGTATTTTCGCGAAAATATCTAAATAGATTTTTGTAATATCACAATAATACCGGTAATAATAATAATAATAATAATAATAATAATAATAATAATAATAATAATAATAATAGTAGTAATAATAAATTTAAATCCAGGCATTTGAGATGGGCAGGGCATGTAGCACGTATGGACTAATCCAGAAATGCATATAGAGTGTTAGTTGGGAGGCCGGAGAGAAAAAGACCTTTGGGGAGGCCGAGATGTAGATGGGAGGATAATATAAAAATGGATTTGAGGGAGGTGGGATATGATTGTACAGACTGGATTAATCTTGGACAGAATAGGGACCAATGGGGCTTATGTGAGGGCGGCAATGAACCTCCAGGTTCCTTAAAAGCCATTTGTAAGTATAATAATAATAATAATAATAATAATAATAATAATAATAATAATATATTGTTTATTGCCAGAAAAATACAATACAAAGAAATGGTAAATTTACAACATTCTAGCACTCCCCTGAAAGAGAATATTCTCGTGCTCAGGGGAAGATTCGATACGTAATAAATTTACATGCATAAATTACAGTAAAATAAAAAATCTAAAAATTAATAATTACTCATAACAAATTGCTTACATAATTTTTAAATGTCAAAGTGTTCGGGTTAAATAAATGTGCGTATTTCTTTATTAATTTGTTATAAATTCTAAGGCCAATATTAGTAACTATAGTTAAAAGCAATGCTCGTTAAACACTTGGGTTCGAAGAAATGTTTTATATCCATGCCTTTGGTTTTGTGTTTGTGAGTACATGTTCTGAAATATGTGTGATTTTTATGTATAAAATATAATATTCATTGATATAAATTTGATGTATTTTCAAGACTTTAAATTCAATTCATCCTCTAATGAGAAAGTAAAGGCGGCATATATCTTATGTCCAACGATTTTTCAGGGAGAAAACTAAAGCATCACGTGTGGCTTTTAATTTAAATTTCACTCATCTGCACACTCTACAAATTTATCAAATTTAAATCCTTTATTTTAAAACCGTTACACACTATTTTTTTAATGGAAAGAGGGAAAAAGTTATATTACTGTATGTTCAGTAATTGTTAACATGGGGATTCTGATGTGTAAGAAAATGGTTGGTTGTAGAAACGCAATTCTGAAAGACGTCATTTAGGAGTTCTTTAATGTTTTCTACATCTGGTTTCGTAACATATCCTGCTGGTTCAAAAGTCACAATATAGACAGAAGGTTTATATAATAATTTCTAAATGTGAGGAGATACAAACCAATATATTGTAGACGAATAAATAAGTCGAACAAATGAAAGTCGAGTTTTAATATTGTGTAACAAAATTAGTAGTTATTAATGCGATTAATTTTATTATTAGCAACCTTGTTCCATTTATTTGAAAATGGAATGTCAGAAGGCGGAAAGTAAGTTCGATGGTAACAGCTGTACTGATGTCAATTATTGTGAAGTGACCTTATCATGCATTATGAACTATGAACAGATCAAGGCATGACATATAACCCTTAACATGGCCATCCAGGACCTTTCAATGCAAGTACGATAACTTATTTGCAGGGCGGATGTTATTTGACGTGCAAAAAGCAGGCCTACTCTAGCTTACAGGTTACAGCACAATTCATGTCTAAGAGACACTTGATTGTTCAAAAGTAGCAGTGAGCAATATTAATCCATTCTCTATCATCATACCCCACCTCCCTCAAATCCATTTTAATATTATCTTCCCAGCTACGTCTCGGCCTCCCTAACAGTCTTTTTCCCTCCGATCTCCCAACTAACACTCTATATACATTTCTGTATTCGCCCATACGTGCTACATGTCCTGCCCATCTCAAACGTCTGGATTTAATGTTCCTAATTATGTCAGGTGAAGAATACAATGCGTCCAGTTCTGTGTTTTGTAACTTTCTCCATTCTCCTGTAACTTCATCCCTCTTAGCCCCAAATATTTTCCTAAGAACCTTATTCTCAAACACCCTTAACCTATGTTCCTCTCTCAAAGTGAGAGTCCAAGTTTCACAACCATACAGAACAACCGGTAATATAACTGTTTTATAAATTCTAACTTTCAGATTTTTCGACAGCAGACTGGATGATAAGAGCTTCTCAACCGAATAATAACAGGCATTTCCCATATTTATTCTGTGTTTAATTTCCTCCCGAGTATCATTT